>NW_015113039.1:324140-353479 GCF_001443285.1 Poecilia latipinna
CACATTTAACGGAAATAAAGCCTTGATCCGCGTGTAATTTATCTATTTCATGGTTCACTTAGTGAATCGAATTACTGAAATAAAATAACTTTCCAGTCATGCCCTAATTTATTGATATTTGATATAACAGTGATTCTTGAAAATAGGGACAAAACAGGTCCTACGGATAAAGCACAAAATTTGAATAACATATACACAAAATATAATTTTTTCAAATATCTGACTAAACTGACCTGGGTCATGTGAGCACAACAATGTATACTTTCCTAGTGTTTGCTGAATATGTTTTTATTTTAAACATTGTAGTCGGTGGATGATGCCTGTAAAATCACTTGTCCAGGAGCAGAACTCAACACATTATAATAGTTTAAAACAATTAAAGAAATACTAAAATTATATATTATGACAATTAAGTATAAGTAGTCATATAAATAATTATAAAAGTATCAATAAATTGAATTAAAAATCATTTTTATATATTTTCCAACTCCACTGAAATTTGTCCCTAGTTTTTGTCAACACCGTCAGACATAAAAAGAATGTAAAAAAAATCAGGCATTATTGGGGGGCACCAGAACTTCTGAGGACCCCATGACCTCTTCTTTTCTCTTCCTTTGCTAAGAGGGCTAATTAGCTCTGGTTAGCTTATGTTATTCTTTAGTTTTTTCTTCTGTTTTATTCCTAAGTTGCTTGTCACAACCATGATGTGTCATCACCAAAACTGACAATTTACAAAAGTTTGATGAAATTTTGTGAAATAAAAGCTTAATTTTGGTAAACTGTAAAGATTTCATGGACCTGATGAGCTACAATATGGCCTCCTTCAGAATAACATCATATAAATTGAGGTAGTTTGGCTTTTTTTCAACTCCATCAGTTTTTCTGACTCTTTCAGTGAAATTGTTGTCAAATCTCACTTAAATGTGCAATTAATTTATTTTAATGTATTTTACATGAATTGCATTACTTCACATGTACCAAGTATTTCTTTTCACTCACTAGTTTGTCACCACCTTCAGTTCTGTGTCAACTCCGTCAGATGGACTTTTTGTTGGTTCTTGTTTTAAATAATATTTCTTTTGTTTCTTGAGAAGCATTTGTCTTTAAAATTGAGTAAAACATCACTAATAGGGTCCTTAAAAAATTATATTTATTTTGTCAGATGGTGATGACAAAGTTCTATGTCAGGTCGATTAAAAATGTAATTTTTTAAAAAAATGTTGCAACGGGGAGCCTGCACCTTAGCATCTTCACATTTCCAAAACATTATTTGTCGTATTTGCATGCATAAGGTTGAGAAATAATAAAAAATAAAAAAAAATGGGGAAAATTAAAACCCATTTTGTACCTATTCTCAAGAATCACTGATAAATGATCAGAAACTGCTTCATGTTTAGTTTTTTACTACTCCAGCAATGGCGATGTAGGTCGGAGTTTCGTTGTGAAGGTGCAAATGTTTGACAGAGAAGAAGAATTCGAGAAATAAGGACAATTCCTCTGGTCCTGCCCAAGACTGAATCCAGAAGGATTCGACGTTTTAGAGCTCAAATGTCTCCCATAGATCAGCTCCAGCGTGAATGTTTTTGCTGACAGATGTCCCCTTTCCTTCATCTTCATCTTTCTTCCAGACTTCTCTGTTCCTCCTCTCCATCCCCAGCCTCCGCTTTCATCATCAGTCAGCTCAAGCGTGCTCCACATGTGTGCTGAGATTAGAGGGAGAGTGTAGGGTTTCTATTGATTTCTGACACTGAGATGACAAGTTTAGTCTCATTTTATCCTGCTTACATCTGATTTGTTGCAAACAATACAAAAAACAAAACAAAACAAAAAAAACAATACAAGATTCAGAAAAACAAAACATTTTGCAGCATGCTGTCTTTCGGTACGTGCTCCTGTATTTCACTCAGCATCCTTCATTTCTTAGGGATACTTTTGTTTAGGTTTGTGCTTGCTAAAACGCCCAAGGCAGTCCATCGGGGCGCGCAGCTAAGCTGCCATGTCAGATTGCAGCAAATGCCGAAACAAGAAGAGGTTGACTCACAGTGGCACTCTGTGAATGTGGCCCCCCTGCGGATGAAGTCCATCATGCCTGCAGATGTGGCCTGCAGCTGGGGCAGGTGGATCACAAACTGCCACAACAAGGGAGGAACTTAAGACGGAGGAAACGAGTGACACTGACGACATGAAACCTCCCAGAGCGCCGCTTCCTTTACACCACAGGATACAAACCCGGCAGACCAGCAGCCGGCTCTGCTTCAGAGCTGACAACATTGACTCGCTTAATCCGTGACTTCTGACCTCTTCCCTGCTCCCGCAGACAGCGCCTTCCAAACTTTTTCACATTTTGCCAAGTCACAGCCACAAACTTCAGTGTGTTTAATTGGAATTTTATGTGATAGATCAGCCCAAAGTGGTGTCGAATTGCAAAGTGGAAGGTGTTGACTGAATGCTTAAAATCTTTTACTGAAGGAAAAAAAAATACAAAAATTTGAAAATCGTGGCATTAATTTGTGTTCAACCTTCTTCGCTCTGACATCCCTAAATCAAATCTAGGACGATCAATTCCCCTCAGAACTGACCAAATTAGTAAATAGAGTCATGCTGTGTATAAATTAATCTCAGTATAAATGCAGCTGCTATGTCAATCGCTCTGAACAAACAGCATCAGGGAGACCAAGGAACACAGTAGACAGGTAAGAGAGAAAGCTGTGAAAAAGGTTTAAAGCAGAGTTAGGTTGTAAAACAAAATAACAAACTTTCAACATCCCAGAATTCATCATTTAGTCCATCATTTAATAACAGAAAGATCATACTACGACTACAATCCTAACAAGACAACGGCATCCCAATAAACTGACAAATCTGCAATGAGAGAATTAGTCAAAACTGCAGTCAAAGTCGTAACTGGACCTGCAGAGAGCGAGCGCTTAGGTGGTCCAATCTGTTGGGATGCTAACTACTAGTTGTGCGCTCCATAACTCTGGCCTTAATGAAGCAGAGAAAGAAGTCCCATTTCGATTTTTGCCACAGGCCATGTAGGTAAAACAGCGAACATAGGAAAAGAGAATCTAAATGAACAAACTGGAATATTTCTATCTACTTAGAAAAAAAGACTGCATGTAGAGGAGAAGAAATACACACTACACTGAGTGTGGCATCTACACAGTGAAACATAGTGGCAGCAGTATTATGGCATGCGTTTCCAAGCTTTAACTTAATTTTTCTTCCACTTCACAACTATGCATCGCAGTGTGTTAATCCATCATGTTAAATCTTAACCCAAACACATTAACATTTGTAGCTTTACCTGGAAATGTTTGAAGGATGTAAATCATTTTTGCAAGGAACTTTAAAGCTCCGAGGCACACAAGTTGCCATGTTCGATTTTCAAATGGGCTTCTTGTCCTGGACCAAGACCTGACAGATTTGTGTGTTCTGTTGGACTCGTTTTGCTTCCCCAGGTGCATAGCTGTTTTTATCCTTAAGTGTTCGACGCATGTATAAATCAGCCTGATGCATAAATCAGACTCCTGGCTGGAGTCACTCTGATGTGGACGTTAATGGCTGTCTGTAAACTGGCCTGCCAAGCCTTGTTAAACCCATACCAAAGCCCTTCGCATCCTTTTTATACCATCAACAAAACCTCCCCCTTCCCCCTGAAACTATTTATCCACCTTTCAATTCATGTCGCTTTTCATCTAATGCTTTTGTTTTCTTTCTGTCTTCTCGTTCGACCCTCGGTGTCCTCTGAAAGATGCATTTAGATGTGTGGCAGCTTGCTGCTAAAGCTTGTTTCCCCCCTCACAGCCCAATGATCATGCTGTGAAGCTCTCTTTGACATTTTTCCCAACATGAAAGGGTGACAAAGTTCAACCGAGAGCTTCAAGATACTTCAAGAATCATCTTTTTCCTTAGTTATACCTCCTTATTTTTCCCCATAAATTCTTGTTCGCCCGTTGCGTCGGGAAGCTGAACATCGGGAGTCCTTCTGCGTTTCCTTTTTCATCACGTCTTATCACCGCTCTTGGTTCTCATGTTCTCCCTGGGAGAGTCTCCGTTTCCTGGCTGGAAGTGTGTGTCCGTCGTCTAGGTGTGGCTGGGATCTGCTCGCACCTCGCTGGCACCAACTCCTCAGCAGACAGCTTCCCTCACATGGGCTCAGGTGGCTGACTGGCAGCTGTCCGTATGGATAAAACAGAGCAGGACACACACTGTACTGCAAGTCACCATCACTTCTGTTCTAACACCTTTGATACTGCCACCCCCCTTTGGTTTGTTTTCTCAAAAAATAAATAAATTATTCCTTAAACTTTTAGCTTGCTGATTTCTTGTAAAAACTGTGTTAAAAAAAAAATCAAAATAAAACATACACTTGTAACACATAAATTGTGGACAAGTTTATCTTAAAACCTTTCCTCTTTTAGGCCAGGATGGATTATCACACTTCTTGCTAAAAGACAGGGGATTGTTGTTATAAGTTCTTCAAAATTCAAAATTTCACATCACATTAGAGTTACTGTAAGTGATTTGGGAAAGTTTACGTTAGAGACAAAAATATAAATGTTATGTTTTCAGCTCAGATTTTATTTAGTTCAATCAAATCTCTTGTTTTGTTGATGTGTTGGTGATGTTTTTTGTTTGTTTTATCAAAACACTTTCTATTGTAAGTGGGAGACAACATGTATAAGTCAAAGACATTTTGAAAGTTTCTGAAGGAAAACCTGTGGCTTCGTTTTCAGGCGATGCCTGAACACACAGCTTTCTTGTGTGTCATCTTGAGAAAATAAATAAAAAAAAAATAAAACAAACCAAGATATTAGAAAGAGATTTATGGTTCTCCAGAAATCTTGATCATCCGTTTTGCTTTTCAAGAAGGTTATATATATGTTCTGCATCTCAGAGAAGAACGTGTTTTAGAACAAAATGTGTGCATTGACCCCACGGGGGGGAAAAAAGCAAACTGAAAAGAGTTCTGTACAGATAATTGTAGATAATGATCATTGTTACATGTGGAGGAAAGAGAAGGAAGCTTGCAAGCAAGATAGCCGAACTGTGAATTGCAGATATGGCAGGAACATGTTGCTTTCTGTTGCAGGAGCTTTACAAATATTGATAACATTACAAGAGAGGGAAAAAATGTATGGAAACAAGATATCATGTAAAAGATATTTAGGCTTAAACGGATCTTCGAACTTGTCAAAAATCTTATAGAAACAGCAGAAGTATTTACAAAGTGGCTAATAGATGTTAACCTCAATATTTTGGAGAGACAGTCACAAACTCCCATAGAAAATTAGTGGGTATAAGTGAAGTGTGTGTGAGCAAGGCGACTTAAAATCTGGACTTAGGTTTTCCAGTTGGGAGGGATGGGGCAAAAATTACAGAAACTACAGTGAGAAGCTTTTGAAAGCAATCCTACTATTAAGAAAATGCATGTAAACTTCTGAATTTGAAGAAAGTTAAAGAAATCTTTAAAACAGTTTCACTTTATTCTGGTATTTACCTATCACACATCATTTTTGGTATTTCTAACCGAAAACAAGAAAACAGAGAAAAATGTAGTACATACACATTTCTGTAAGTGTATCCAAATACCTGGCTTTAACTGTGTAGATGGAGTAAATTTTATCCCATTCACCCCAAGATGATTTAATTACTGGCTTTAATAAAGATGACTTTGACTCAAACACTTGAAAAATAGTCAGCCACAGGAAAGGAAAATTCAGTCACGAGGGTCCAGAACAAGCCAGTGGCTGATGAAGACAAATGTGTAAACACATGTTGGCAGAATTGCTTTTTGGTTGAGCGTGAATTGGCCACACTCAGGAGGGCAGAAAGCTGGAGTTGTGATTTATAGTTTTGTGCTGTCCCCGGACCACCACTGTCTGCTGCCTCCCACCACTGTAATTACAACCTGTGTCTATTAGAATAGTCCTGCTGCCCACAAACGCATCGGCTCAGCTGAGAGGATGGGAGGGGAAGGATCGCCTCCCCCTTAAGAAAGTGTTGGTATTCAAACTGCGTCCTCGCCAAAAACAACAGGAGTGCAGAAAGAACGCAGATGATTAGACAAAGGTCAAAAAGAAGCACGCAGAAAGGCTGGGCGCACTTAAAACATGAATTTTAAGATCCGAACCTCCAGTTACAGCTGGTGATGCATGTAAATGTATTGAGGGGAAGCAGATCTCGCAAAAATCCTTTGAGAGTATAAATGTTCACTCAGTCAGGCAATCAAATGTTTATCTTACCTATCTGAAAAACAAATGGCTTGTCATTAATGTCCATTTTAAACCATATCAAGGTCAATCTCGAGTTGTTGTTTTTTATATATATATATATATAAAGATTCTCTTGTAAATCTCTTACACTTGTTTTACATTACATTTCTCACATTTCAGCATTCACTCCAAGAATGCTATTCGGATCCATCTGCTGAAAGGAACTCGGTTCACTTTAACTGGGACGTCACAGCGTCTCCTAGTGGAGGAATGCAGAGCTGCTTTTAGGTCTCCTATTAAACGCTCTGTCTAACATGAGTCAATCCATTAAAGTCTCGCACCGCACATTTATTAACCCTTCTGGTGAAGATATGCATATTAATCCTATAAACACATACATCATGAGTAAAATTTAGAAAAATTCAGTCTTTACAAGGACAAGGACAATCAGGAGTAAAATATTTATTTTTGTGTGTGCGTGCGCAAAATTACAGGTGACACATGTATTGACACTTTTAACAATTCATTAGAATTTAGTAAATTATAGATTTTTTTTATTTATTTTATTTTATTTAATCTTTTAACTTGATCAGGCTTTCTTACTTATCCATTACAACATAAAACAGACTCCTGTTCCCTTCCACCACTGGTCACCATGCTGAATGAGGACCCATATTTATTTTTCCACCTTGAGCTTGGCAATATGATGATGTTAGGGGGACTGAAAAAAAAAACACCATAGCTTCCTGCTGCAAACACTGACATATTGGGCTCACTAATGGGGCTGCACATTCTCAACAAGATACTCTTCTGGAGCTGGAAGAACAGAATTCATTCTTCCTCTGATTTAAGATTTCTTTTAGGTTCTTTTTGAGACATAGCCAAAAGATTTGTTTATTTATTTTTTTTATTTTTTTACTTTTGTGATGTCAGACAAAAGTTGTGGGAGTCAGCATAGATATTGGCAAACAAATTAGCTAGTTTAGCATAGTTGATGATGAGGGTTGCAGCCCTATGAGGACAAAGCAGCAGTGTATTAGTACTCAAATTATTACTTGGTTTTTCTTTTACATTACTCAGTGTGGCATTGTGCCGCCATAATAAAACCTAAGTTTATTTTAAGGTTGTTAACATTTTTTCCTGAGGTGAACAACCTCTGTATTTCTCTGTATCAGAGAATTGCTTTATGCCCCACTTCCTGCTGCCATAAAACAGAGTTGTCACACAGTTCACAGTTAAAAGTTTGACCAGCCTAAACATCTATATTGTTAAGTTAACTTTCCAATAATCTTTTTTTATTATTATTATTTTCAAATGGCCTCTTTCTTTTCTCTCTCCCTCATAAAGTGTAGGATTGTTCTCCCTATAACAAGGGACTGATCACCTTTTACTTTTTTTTCCCCCTGGAACTCTGAACTGATAATGAGAGCTGGCGGTGAGCTCTGGTCACTGTCATTTATGCTGTAATTGGCCTGGAGGTGCAAAGGGCAGTCTTGCATCAAAGAGCACCAAGAACTAAGTGGCTTGCAGAGACAGAGATAAAAGAATGCAATGCAAAGGAGGACTCTTACACTCCTTCACTTGAGTCACTGTTTAAACGCAACAAACTGTTCAACAAACAACATATTTGGGGGTCAGAGCAACAATTGGTCAAGTGAAACTAAAAATGTAAAAACATGGACATTTAAACCAAAGTTATAATTCTGTAAATCTTGCTGAATTTATTACATCCTTCTACCATAACATGGATCTTTTAGATTAGTTAAATAGCCTTGAATCCCATGCCAGTCCCCAAGTCATCAAAATGCACAAATGTTTTTATGACCCCAAAAAAGAGGTCATAAAACAAACTGTTGGTGTTTTATATGTAAACTTGAAAAGGGGGATGTCCAACAAAGATGTGAGATTTTAAAAAGTGAAGGCAGCAGAGCAGGATAACACCAGGTGCTGTGCGGCATCAACATCCACGCTGTCAAAGCAAAGCCGCATCGGACGTCTCCATATGCCTTCTTTTAAATTCACCTTTTAATGATAACAAACACAGTTTGTTGTCAAGTCGACTGATGAGGGCCCACTCACCATGGAGATAGCAAAATGGGTTGTGAAGGGTTACGGCGTCTGAATACATTCATGTCTTTATGAATAATTAAATTTACTTATGTAAAAATGTATGAATATTTATATATATGTAATTTCTTATTACCGTAGTTAGCTTTAATTAGTGATAAATGTGTTTAACTCTGAATGTAGGTCTGTCTTTTCTGTCGTCTTTTTAGGTGTGTTACACTGAAAAGTTATCTGACTATGTTATGTCTTATTGAAGGTGGCGTTCTGCTTCTGCTTTTCAGCTATCAAATCCACTACGCAACTAATTCAAACTTGGTTTTTTGGAAGGGAGAAGAAGCACTGTAGTGGAAGAAAAATATATAAAACATCTATTTCCTTCACTTTTGATATTGTTAGCTTATAAATAATCAACATTCGGTTTAGAATAAGACATTTTCTCTATTCGCTACTCTTGAGTTATATGGTAAAAACAAAAATTCAAACCAACCAAGAAGAAAAGTTAATCATGGTGGAATAAGTCAACCACTGAAAAAACAAAATTATACAGCAGGAGTTATCATGTATCTGAAAACAAAATGAATTGTTTTAATTCATATTCAACAAATTTCCTCTTTTCACTTGTACAAATCACTCTTGTCTTGCTTGAAGCAAACAAATTTAGCAAACCAGTTTGAAATTTAATATGATTCTTTATGACCTAATATACCAGAACAGATTCTGCTGTGAGGTTGGACTGGGGGTCTTGTAAATGCCTGCACTTACAGAAAAGACGGTAGGGAGATGTTTGCACTGATATCATAGCTCATTAGTGTAATAACCATGCTCTCATCTGATCTATGTGACCACAGACTCGAGTGGTTAAGGCTGAATTTGTGACTTATCGATTCCTACGGCTTATTAAAGGCATGAGTATCTTGCTGTACAGAAACATGTGAAGGCAGGATTATGGGGAAATAGGAGTATTGATCAGATCAAGAAGTAGAGGCTTGTATTTCAAATTTCTAAAAAGAGCCAAGATTGAAGGGAAAGAGCAATGTTTTCTCTGAGATATAGGGAAATACTCTGAGAAGTCACACACTGATAAATGCTACAAAGGGCATTTATCATTGCTGTCAATAAAGCACATTATTCAGGTGAGTGTGAATGTTGATTATTAAGGCTCACAAAATTATTGTTATTGCTCACAACATTAATACTTTTGTATTTGTTTTACTGCTTTTGATTGTCCTGTTTCAAGAAATAACCCTTTGGCATCTGGCAGCCAATTACTGTAAACTCCACAAAAACGTGGCCGTGCAGCAAATGTCATCCTTCAAATTAGGAGTAATTAATGGCTGTTTTTTTTTTGTTGTTGTTGTTGTTGTTGTTTGTTTGTTTGTTTTTCCAAGGGAAGTAAACCATGCTCAGATTGTTGTCATACTTTTCTTCTAAAGCAGCGATTAAGCATCCAAGCCTGAATTCATTATAATCTGTCTGGTAGCTTATGATGAATCACCTTCAATTTGGTTTAATATTACTTGGTATCATTTATCAAAATCCAGACTTCTTGTTTGTACTTATGCAGTTTTAAAGGCGACTTGTAGAGGCTACATTTTATGCCATAACTACTCATAATAATTTAGTGCTCCTGTCCCCAACTCATTCAATCACAGCCTTTGTCAAACAACAACAAAATGACTGACAGAACGTCAAGTAAATATATCTCAAAAAGTGTTTAGATCCTGATTCATTGTCTAATTACAGTTGCTGGCGTTTTCCGGTAGGTGGCGCCGTTGTTTCACGTTGCATCTTGTTTTGGACGTCATATGTGACGTAACCAGGAAGAGGAAAGTCACTTTAGCCGTAGCGTTCTCAACTTGCAGGAAGCTTAAAAGCTAAACAAAAACAAACCGTTTAACAGCGCTCAAAGCGTAAGTTAAAGGACACAGGTCGCTTTAGTCACTTTTCATAACTCATTCTTTAGCTTGTTATGTAGCTGATACGGCTTCTAATAAAAGTGTTGTTTGATTATTGTCGCAGGGTCTCCATGGTCATCGTTCAGCAGGCTTGCAAATAGGTTTTTTGTTGTGGAGAAATGTCGTCTTGCCGAACAGGGTCGTGGATGTTTGCTACTGCCGCAGTGACAGTATTTCTATTGGAGACGGTTGTTTTCGCTGAAGCTAAGGTAAAAACAAACAAATAAACGTGTATATATATATATATATATATATATATATATATATATATATATATATATATATATATATATATATATATATAAACAGGCTGATACAGGGTTATGATGCAGCAGAAGAGTGGATGAAAACGCAAAAGGTGCAGGCAGCCTGAGTAACATGGAGATATGCTTAGTTATCGTGTTAGATTCTGGACAAAACGTTTTTAAGCACAAACTTTTAAAGAACTTGGCTTTTAGTCAAGAGGAAGAACACATCGTCCTACTTATAATTATCTCTTTTTTTATCTTAAGTTTATTTTATAACTTTTATTATCCCATTAATAACTTGCATGCTTGTTGAGTTGCTAAAAAATATTTGGGGGGTATACTAGAAAACAACATGAACATGACAAATGATTTAGGTTGAGATCCTGAGAATGTATCTTAAAAATAAAAAATACTGATAAAAAAAATACATCCTTTTGGGAGTTATTTTATTTTACACTTAGAATTACTTTTATCTTAATGAATTTCCATAAATTTACTTCTTCTATCAGACCATGATGTTTACTGATAACAGCCGAAGCAAAGACCATTAGACACATTTTTATAGCCCGATTTTACTACCATGTGCTTGTGTTTGTCGATTTAAAAAAATACATATTAGTGATTTACTGTAAGTCATTATGTAAGTCATCATTAAATACAGTAAAAGTGATTAATAACATTATTTGCCGATAAAATATCTGTATTCACTGTATATAAGTTAGTAAAACCTTAAAGCTTTTTTTTAAGTATTTAATTTGTATTTAAATATTTTAAAAACTTGTATTTATTGTTGTTTTACAAAAATATTGTATAGATTCAGAAAAAAAAAAACTAACGAAAACCCATGTTAGCGACCAATGTGCCTAATAGTAACATGTATTAAAAGAATATAAATTCATTTAGCACAACTGTGTAAAAACATTGATATTTTATGTAAGAAATCAAAATCAAAGAAATGTTTTATAGGCGTGACCTCCACAAGTTTGTTTTCACTGCAGCACATGCTGAATGAATTCCTCAGGTTATTCCTAAAGCTGAATTTGGCCACTGCCATCAAATTAATACTGCTGCTCACAGGTCCTGTGTAACACTTGTCAACAATCCTGGCGTGGAATATTTAGCCTTTATTCTTCTGGCCCTGTTTCTGGTTTGTTGGCTGTGTACTATTGAACCACATTCAGTCCAGAAGAAGCTGTGTACCGGGAACAGTTGCAAAACCTGTTGTGTTTGTTGGGATCTGGACCAGTTGGCCTCCAACTCTCAGGCTCATCTGTGATTTCTTGCTGCTAGGGTTCAGCTCATTTGCCACCTAACATGAACCGTACTGCAACAGGATAATCAATTAATCACAGAACGTTGTTGTTCTGTAATAGAGCTTTCTTTATAGTAGAGGAATAATAGTAACACGGAGTGCGGTTAAGTCCCTTTAAAGTTTCAATAAAGTAGAAGTACAATCCTGACCCATGTTTTTCTTACTTTTCACAGAATTTTGAGGATGTCCGCTGCAAGTGCATCTGCCCGCCTTACAGGAACATTTCTGGGAATATCTATAACATAAACGTCACCCAGAAAGATTGGTAAGAGGAGCCTTTTATTTATTTGAATTGGAAGTACACCAAGACCAATAGCCTTTATTCCTCATAAACATGACATGAGTATGAGTAAGAATACTTATGTACATAAACATGAGTATTCTTACATTTTTTTTACTTTTGCTGTGTTTTTTTTTTATTATTATTTGCTTTATGATTTTACTCATCATGTGGTCTCATAACCCTATGTCATTATGTATTATTATATATTCAATGTTTCAGATTCTAAAACACCTGCAGATATTGGGGTTCACTGTAATCAGTATTTATTTAAGAGTTTGCATCCCTATGCAAACTATAAGCTAGTTTACAGTTTTTATTTTTATATATTTAATTCCTCTAACATATTTGCTTGCTTTGAGTTGAATTTGTTATTAAAAGTGGAAAGAGAAATACAATTTTATTTCATGGCTTATTTTATATCTCACACAAACCTGGCATTTTAACATGGGTGTTTTCGATTTTGTAAATCCATGTTTGTCCATTTATTGCCTTCATTATTTTATTTTATTTTATTTTTTTCAGAAATGTACTAGCTGCATTAAACTGTTTTACAGTTGCTCTGTGTGATGTAATGTAGGACAAATAAGGCAAAGGATACATGAAATGTGCTTCTGTCAGATTGATTACCCTAACCTGCTCTAGCTGTGTGTGTGTGTGTGTGTGTGTGTGTGTGTGTGTGTGTGTGTGTGTGTGTGTGTGTGTGTGTGAAACTTGCAGAATTCAGACATCTAATATATATTTTTTGCATTTTGAATTTGTGAATATGTTGCCTGCTTTGCAAAAATGAACACATATTGTAATACATTTGCAGCAACTGCCTCCATGTTGTGGATCCCATGCCGGTTCCTGGCCATGACGTGGAAGCCTACTGTCTGCTGTGCGAGTGCAAATATGAGGAGCGAAGCAGCAACACCATAAAAGTACAGAGTGGATTTATTCCAGATCTTCAATACGACAAACATCAGTGGCATGCTTATTCTGAATATCTTACAGGTCTTATGGAAGAAGAAGACTTTCTTTGTCTTTTTAGTAAAAAGTCTTAACATATAATAAATGGATTGAAGTATTGATGTTTAGTAGGAAGTTTTTATGTTAGTTGGTTCTCAGACTGGACGTTTTCTTAGATCGGATCTCGCTCTGACAATATTCCCCAGGTGACCATCATCATCTACCTGTCTGTCGTTGGGGCTCTGCTCGTCTATATGCTGTTTCTGCTGCTGGTTGATCCTCTGATCCGCAAACACGACCCCTACACTCAGCCTCTGCACAACGAGGAAGACTCTGAGGTAACAAGCAGCACACATAAAGAAGATCATTGCTTTTCAGGGGTAGTGTGAAGCTTCAGACTTACGAACGGTCCTTCTTTTCAACGTGTCTCTGCTCGTGTGTGTGTGGTGTGTCTTCAGGAGATGCGTCCTCACGCAGACGCCGGGCTGGCCAGAGGAAACACGGTGCTGGAGCGGGTCGAGGGGGCACAGCAGCGCTGGAAGAAGCAGGTGCAGGAACAACGCAAGACCGTTTTTGACCGCCACAAGCTGCTGAGTTAAAACCTCACCGCTGAACTTCAGCCGTCCTCGGTGTGACAAATCGCTCCAGGCTCATTACTATTCCACCCTCACCAGCTGCACTATTTCAAAGTTAGCTTTCATTGATGTGCAATGCAGTGACTGTACAACTTAAAAACTTCAGACATGTTTATCAAACAAGCAGATGGGTTGTAATCTTGATACTTGTGATATGAACGCTGTAACATGAGTTAAAATGCAGCTGTGAAAAAAATGCTTTGCACATTCTTAAGAGTAAATATATTCTGTTATTTTAAACTCCAGCAAAGCATGAAGTTTTGAATGTCTTTCGAAAAATAATTGCATGTGTTTTAGTGATCGATGTGATGAGTTTTCTGCTAGTAGTTCTCCTGTTGCATGAGTTTTAAAAGTTGCCTCACAAAAAAAAAAAAAGCACACCGACTTAGTTATAATCACAGCGCTGAGATGATTGCCAAATAGTCCTTATTTCTGATTTGGCATTTGTAATTTATTCATCTGCTGCACTTGAGCATGTTCAGATTTCATTTTGAGTTTTGTAACTTATTGGTGTCTTTTTTAACCTCAAGCTGTGCCTTTTTTCCTGACCTCTCTTGCTTCGGGGAAATGGATTTTGTCAAAGCAAAACAAAGATTTGTCTTGTAAATATTGGCCGTTTATCACTTTTTGGATGTAGCCGAGGGCAGTCAGCCAAGTGATGCTTTAAAATTAGAAGCTTTGCAGTTGTATGAAAACGTTAATGTTAAAGTTGCCATTTGCATTTAGGGTTAGTTCATAACAGTTAGCCTTTCAGATAAGGAATTTGAAAACACATTTTTCTTACACAGAGCCTTTAGAGCCACTCCCCTCTAGAACAAGCTTCTTAAATTAAAAAAAAAAGATTAATTTTGACATTTTAGATATATTAACACAAAAATCAAAAATTTTTGCTTTTACAAAGTACAATTGCCAAGACCCTCAAATCTTAAATGTACTTGTTGAACCATTTTGGTCTGTGCTGAAATTCAATCATTTACGGGAGGGACCTCACCGTTTGAGGACCGGAAGCAACGACTTAATTTGCTGACTCTTCCAGTGATGACGGTGGGTGTGATAGGAGAGCAAATGTTTCAGGTGAGAAAACATTCTGCATTTTGTGTCCTCGGACAGAGGACACGTCCATGGATGATGTTATAAAATAAATATCAGGGTAGCACTCTGCCACCCCTGGTAGAGTGCTAGCCTTTCAGATCTCTAAGCTGCTGTTAATGCTCAAGTGTAATCCACATATGTATTACAACATAACCAGCGATCGGCATTGTGTTTAGCTGTTCTGTGCTAAGTTTCTTGATTTTATGTGTCTGTCTTAATTTTTGAGGTAGAAATTAAGATGACTGTAACGAGCAACACATTCCAAACACAATTGAGAAAGAAAATAACATAAAAATGGTAACATTTAAGAAGGTCTGTTCTTTGGTCTAATATAGGAATATGTTTCATCTCCAGAAGTTAATGTAGTGGAGCAAAATTTACTTCTAAGAAGAGAAGATGAAATTGAGACCTTAAACCTTCTTTGGAGAATGTTTGAATACTGTCACCAAAGAGCTGATTGGTGCGGCAGAATCAGGATGCCTCCTGGCTATGAAAAGGGGATTTTTACTTGTGCACCAAAGTTTCCCACTGGAGGATTTTTTTTATCTGTCAAAGTAAGGCTCATTTTCTCACAAAGCTTGATTTAATTCAACCTGCTGATGTTTTGTTGTCTGTACTCGTTTAGTTTGTATTAATAATTGTTAAGGGTGTTAATTTAAATATTTTTTGTCATAATGCTGCTGTTGTTGCTTTTCATTTATTAATAGAAAAGATTGTAATGATTTAGTGCTATTGTGAGGAAATATGTTTTGTGCTGTTCAACAAATACTTGATTAAAAAATCTCAGAAGCCATTACAGCTGTCAAATTTCACTCTGCATATATGGTAACTACTGGTGTGTCAAAAAAAATATCCTCTATTTCGAAAATGTTCTACAGAATAATGCTGAGATATATTAAAGTTGTTCTGGTGGCACATGGTGAGAAAATGCACAGTTCACTTTTGTGTTAATTTTCCCTTTAATTTCTTTTTGTGTTTCTGTAATATTATCTCTACCCTCATGTGGTCATTGTTCTCAGTGTCTTCACATTTAGAAGCTGCAAGTTCAATAAAGGGGAAAAAAAAACATTTTGTGAAATTGATTTATTTTACTTTTGGGCTACATTTATTTATGAGCAATAGGGGGCGACAAAGTACACTACAAATAAGCTACTGCAAGATAAATTCACTAACCACATCTCAACTTACCTTTAAGAAAATTGTCAGATTGTATGAGATTTTATAGTGGTATAATAAAACTGCTTTTATTCAACATTATAATTTTTGGGGTCCCATATAACATTTACTGAATAAAAACTTGATAGGCTGTCACTAATCTCTGCATTGAGTAGATGAAAAGTACATTTAAATTTTAAAAAATCAAATTTAACCATCCCATGTAATCCATTTTATTTATAAAGTCATTATATTAGAGGGAAATACTGTTCATGCAGCATCATATGTAGACATTGACATTTTTTTTCAAGGTATTTGCAAAAATGTTATACTGTCCATATGAAATAAAATGGGAGTGGCAGAATCCTGTTTTATTCAGAAGGACCAGAAGAACTTGAAGAGATGGATGGAGATAAAGAAGAGGTAATCTTTGAAGAAAACGTGACAGAGGTTTTTCTCCCGCTCGTATTGCTGTCTCACATCATTCACATTCGTCCTGCCCCTTCTGCCACTGCCCTCCCCTCCTGACCCTCCCAGCCATCCCCAAGCATGGCCTGCCGGTGCTTTACAGTCTAAATTTAAACATGCTGCAGGGCCAACTGCTCCTCCAGCCACTCTGGGCCTCTTTTATTTTTCTCCACAGAGGTGAGCTTTTTCTGTCCGGGGCCCTCGGCTTGGAGGAGAAGTCCGTGGCTCTGAGACGGAGCTAGAGGGGAGAGAAGAGGACGGCGGCGGCGGCGGCGGCGGGGGGGAACCCGCACACATGAAAGGCTACTCTGGAGGCCTTCACTGAGGAAGATCTGCACTGAACCAGAGTTTGGGATTTTACATCAACCTCTGAATTTTTTTAATTGTTTTTTTTTTTTTTTGCGGATTTTGTGGAAAGGTTGTGTGAGGTGAAGGCGTCAGGATGGCGACCAACACGGATGCGGCCAAGCCGGTCATCATGAACGAGGAGGAACTGAAGAAGAAGCAGAGGGAGAAGCTGAAACGGCTTCAGGCCACAGGTGGCAACCCTCGACCTGCCAGAACCCTCTTCCTCTTCTCCCTCAAAAACCCTTTCCGAAAGGCCTGCATCAACATTGTGGAGTGGAAGTATCCTTTATAGACTGAAATATAAAGCACTGAACACATTCATTAGGTTATTCAGTTGTCACGTCACATTTCCACCAGGGAACTGAATCAAGTAACCAGGTGATTGCTACATTATGAAGTCTTCTCTAACAACTGTGGTTCAATATTTGCAAGCCTCTGATTTTCTGTTCATCCCAATCTGTCCCCACCTGGCACGTAAAAGCAATCAGCTTCCTAATTAATGAGCTGAATGCCTTCAATTCTGCTGGTTTGTGTGGAAAAAATTACTGAAATACAGGAAGACAGGTGACATTTGGGAACCAAACGCAGGATGATGATTTATAACTCCTGTTGGGAGTTTTCTGCATTCAGCTTTGATTGTATACATTTGTGTTTGAAATAACAGCAAAATATCATTGTTTATGTGATGGTAGCACTGGTTTTATGGCAGAAGATATTTATTTTACACCAGAGAAAAAAATATCTGAGATTAGAATATTACATCAGATCATTAAAAGCACACTTTTTAGCAGACGTGTGGGCTTAATTATATGTATGTTAAATACTTGCTTAAAAGTTATTTTCAAAAGATATTTTTAATCTGACAGGTGAGCCTCATTGTAACGCATATTCTGGTTTGTTGAACATGCCTGCAGTTCATAAGATTGGGAATATTATAGGAACATTATAAAATATACTTTTTACATGCCTTGTTTATGGTCGGCTGTTTACTGTTGAACGTAATGCGGCAGGACAGAGTCTATAAAAGGAGCAAATTAATCAGAATAGAGCATTTAGCTTTTATATACATCGACTTGTGTAGAAATAAACGTCTTGCAGTCTGACTCAAAACATTTTTTCCCTGACGAACAGGGAAAAAATGGCCTGTCATATTCTTGGGCTCTGCAGCTGTTCCTCCACATCACAGAAAGACATGATGCTGACCTGGCAGGGGAATTTTGTCGGAGAGCCCCCTATGGATGAGAATGAAGCATCGCACCAGACAGGATTACATTCACTCCCTACAGCTATGCCAGTAGAGGATTAAAGACCAGAGATCACCGCATCTCATCCGTTTGATATGCTTTGTAACACTATATAGGCGTATCACAAAAAACCAGACCATTACTCACACATAAAGAAAGTTGCCTTGAAACTTGTGCGTTGTTATGATCCTGAGCCTTCCTCACCCAGAACCTTTGAAATTATCATCCTGTTAACCATCTTTGCCAACTGTGTGGCTCTGGCTGTGTTTCTGCCCATGCCTGAAGAAGACAGCAACAACACCAACACGAACTTGGTGAGCAGAACAAAGAACCTTTAAACAAGGAACAAGCCATGAACATTTGCCAGCTCTTTAGTTATACTTAGATTTTTCTGCCAAGGCAGTGACTGTGCTGCCTGATGAAGCAGTTTGCTATAGCTGTGTGTTGATTTAGTGGATGGTGTGATGCTAAATGGCTACGGGCTTCAGCTGCTCTTTGGTGTGAGAGTCAAGCCCCATTTCTAATGCTACCAGATACAACTCAGTTCTATATTTGGAGTCCCATCTGCGTTTGTCCAGGGTCGATGGACAAATGTGCTCTTTGATCATCCTTGCATGATCTCATTATTTTGTATTTCTGATCACTGGCTTGTGAAGCAGACCAGCATACAAAGAAGTATGATGAGCAGAAACTCGTCATATTTCTGCTAATATGACGAGTTAGCATTTAAACGGTTGATGTAAACGGTCAAAATTGTTTACGTTATTCTTGTAATAATGACAAGAATAACAACAATAATAACAATAATAATTACAATAATTATCTGCCATTAGAACGTTGAGCAGTGTGTACACATGTGTGATTGACAGCACTAAGACTTTCCCCCTGACTGATTGGTTGTATCTGGTGCATTTCTGCAAATGGCAATAGGACCACAGGATAAATTAGCTTCTTTTTTTTCTTACAGATTATCTCATGTAAAAAAGTAATTTTTTCTTTACAAATGTTACGTACCTCCTACAACAGCTTTTTAAAAATTACTACTATTTTAGCTCCACAGATCAGTGGTTTTGCTATGGTGAAGCTGTGGGTCATACTAACTGTCAGAGGATACACAGTTGAACCATTATAAAAAAAAATACTGTATGATTCAAAGCGCAAAGGAGACACAAAAATTATAAATGATAAAAATAATGCCATGATGGCTTATTTTAAAGATGTACCCCTTGCGTCAGCTTGGAGGAGAGCCTTTTGGGTATCTTTTATAAAATTGGAGGCATTGCCCTATTTCGTGTGTTCTCTACGAAATGCTTCTAGGTATGTCTGGATCAGAGCAAATCTAGCTCAGAGGTTCATCTGTAAAATGGGTTTACAGGGTAAAATGGGTTTGCTGCAAAGTGACGCAGTTGGTTGCAGCAAGAAGGTCCTGGGTTCAATTCCAAGCATGGAGTTTGCATGTTCCCCCTGTGCACATGTGTATTCTTTCTATCTATCTATCTATCTATCTATCTATCTATCTATCTATCTATCTATCTATCTATCTATCTATCTATCTATCTATCTATCTATCTATATATATATATATATATATATATATATATATATATATATATATATATAGATTTAGCTAAAATCTACTTTTAAAAAAAGTGAACACATATGTTGTATATGTTTACAGTTTTATTTGGACTCCATCTTTAAGGCTTTCATTGCACTTATATGAAGTAGATGGCACCTGACACCTGTCTTCCTACATTAAATGAATACATTCTTCATAAACACGTCAGTCTCGTTGACATACTGTCATTTAACCTATTTTTAGTCCAATCTTGTTTCTTTACCTGTCTTGCTGTGGACCTGCCTCCTGCCAAAGCTTTCCTACTCCTCCCTGTCATTCTTTAGACGGGAGGAAAGCAAGAAGATACGATTCGCTCCCCTACTGCTGTCAGAAGTAGGTCGAGTGAGATCGAGTCCAGAAATGTTTTCTCACGTAACCCAACACAGAGACACTAAAAAGTCGCAGCACTGAAACAAACCCAGACGTTCAGCCGTCCACATTTAGAAAAATGTGTGATGTTTAGGAATTCGGCACAAGAATGTTACTAAACACTTTGTTTCGGCCGAGTCGCAGCTCAGTGCTGACGCCTGAATCTGGCTGAATGTAACAACAAACCATTGGGGGATTTACAGCACAAGTCCAATGAATCCTTGATTTATGACGAATGATTTGCTTTTCTATGAAGTCATAATAATTGAGGAAAACCAAGCTGCTCTGTTCTGTATGTTAGATGTCATAAATAACCTCCTGTCTTCGGTTTACACCAGTCCACGGTTAAATATGTGTACAGTCTAAGGAACAATGAACTTGTTTTAGGGGAAAACTCTGATGAAATCTTAAGACATTAAAACAAATACAAGTTTTTTTTTAGGTTTTAAGTTCTGAGTCTTTGATATATTATTTATGTTCTACTAAGAGAATTTTATGTGATAATTAGACCGTTTCAAATTGTCTGACTCGTTTGTCTTATTGCAGGAAAGTCTGGAGTACATCTTCCTTGTCGTCTTCACGTTCGAGTGCTTCATGAAGATCATAGCGTATGGGCTGGTGTTCCATGAAGGGGCCTATTTAAGGAACTGTTGGAACATATTGGACTTTGTCATCGTTTTCATGGGGTAAGACGAGCTCTGTGCAGCAGCTTGATATATCTTTTGCAAAAGAGCCTGTCCCCTTACTTTCACGCAGTAAGTTAAAGATAAAAATATTTGTTCTCTGAATTCTCAATTGCGATGTAACAGACTTGATGTTTTTTAGATGTTTCTGGTTTTTGTTATCTTCTCCTGCAGACTCTTGGACACCATAAACATGATCGCAGGAGTGGAGAAGGAAAAGGGTGGGGGGTTTGACATGAAGGCACTGAGAGCATTCAGAGTACTGCGGCCCCTTCGACTTGTTTCAGGAGTACCTAGTAAGAGCCCGTGGAAAACAGGATGTTTACACTGTATAAAAACACAGTCCCTTTCTGGTTCCTCTTTATCACTCATTTAGATAATTCAGTCGATAATTTCAATGTGGTTCAAGTTAACTGTGTGCAGACAAACCCTACAGCAAACGTTGTTCTTCTGTTAAATAAAATTAGCACTTTTCTTTAAAGAGTCTTGCTACTTTAAGCCTATTTAGAAGCTACCCAAATACTTGTGCCAGAGCCACCACATTGGCACAAGTATTCAGGATTAGTGTTTCATTTGTTTGCAGCACAGCTCTCCCTAGACAGCCTAGGGAATCCGAGCAGATTGCAGAGCAGCTCAAATGACAGACACACAATAAGCAGCAGCAGCCGCCAAAAGCCTCTCTTTCACTGTGAGACATATTTGTGAGATCAACAAAATATTCTGCACAACTTTCTATGCAGCTTTTCTAGCAGTACCCTTGACATTGAGCTGCGGCTATGAGAAAATTGGCCATGCAAATTGCAGAATTGTGTCTCAGTGGAGCTGCAGCAGACATTAAGTCACGGACAGTACAAAGACCTGTTCTGTCGGCTGATTCTGGACGTCTATGTTTTTTTTTTTTTTTGAATCACAATATCAGCCAAACAAGTAGTTGAAGTACTTTTGTGAAGACGATTCTTGACCATTTAGTTTTTTGTCCTTATCGCACCATCTCCACCAATTTCAGAGAGCGTTATCGACTCGGCTACAAAAAATATACATCAGATGCAGTTAGAATTCATCCATACAGCCAGATATATTACCAAAATGCAGAGCATGAATACATGGCTCTTGAACTACTTTAGATACAAGCAATAATTTGCAATTGTGATATTGTAAATACTGATATCACGATGATGAGTGCAAACAAATATATTGCCCAGTTTTACTTTGGAGTACCGGTAAGAAATGTTGGCTCTGTTTTCAGACACTTCGCTGAGCTCTTGCTTGGTTATACTTCCACTTTCAGGCCTTCAGGTGGTGATGAACTCCATCCTCAAAGCCATGCTGCCTCTGCTGCACATTGCCCTGTTGGTCTTCTTACTGGTCACCATCTACGCCATTATGGGACTGGAGTTGTTCAAATGCAAAATGCATAAGACCTGCTACTACACTGGCACAAGTATTCAACGAAGGACAATTTTAACCACATCACCCACAAGTCCCGACATCAGCTTCCCGTACTGATGCCTCTTCCTTGCATCCACAGACATCTACGCAGCAGCAGAAGGTGAGCTGCCTGCTCCGTGTGCTCAGGCTGGAAACGGACGCCGCTGCATGATCAATGGCTCAGAGTGCAGGCCTAACTGGGAGGGTCCCAACAACGGCATCACTCACTTTGATAATATTGGCTTCGCAATGTTGACAGTTTACCAGTGCATCACCATGGAGGGATGGACCAAAGTCCTTTACTGGGTCAGTAACCTACAGCAGCATTCATGACTTTACACGTTAAACGAGTTGTGACCGACTGACAGTTTTGAGTTGTCTCTCAGGTGAACGATGCTATCGGAAACGAATGGCCCTGGCTCTATTTCGTCCCTCTCATCTTGCTGGGCTCCTTCTTTGTGCTTAATCTTGTCCTGGGTGTTCTTAGTGGGTAAGGTGGCTGTCGTGTTATGTCTACTCACACTTGTGCTTGTCCTGCTTCGTCGGATAAATTAACATGTTCTTTACCCCTTTACTACCCAGAGAGTTTACCAAAGAGCGAGAGAAGGCCAGGTCACGAGGAGAGTATCAGAAGTTGAGAGAGCGACAGCAGCTGGATGAAGACCTCCATGGCTACATGGAGTGGATCACTCATGCTGAAGTCCTTGATGCTGACAGAGAAGGCAAAGGTGAGCTCTCTGAACCACGGAGAGTGCCTTTCAGAATATGCCTCTTGATGCTTTCCAAATTTAGTTAAATTACAACCAGGGTTTAATGTATTTTGCAGGGAGCGTGTGTAGTTACATAAGCTCACAGTAAAATATAACAAAAAGTAGTTTATCACTGAAAAGAAGCAATGATGTCTATTTTTTCCACATTTTTTTTTACAAATGAAGATCTGAAAAGGAGACTGAAAAGACAAAAGTTATATTTATCTCCCTTTTCTGTGGTCCTCTTAAGCCCACCTGAGTGTAATTTAACATTAGTTTAAACAAATCCGTATTTTGAAGCTCTAAGATGTTTATTAGTGGTTATTAAAGAAAGACACCGCATCATAAAGGGACCAATGAACACATACAGTGCATCTGGAGGGTTTCAAGGAGTTTGCCAAAAGGAAGCTGAATGACTCTCAGTCTAAGAGAAACAAAAATCTGGACTAATGGACACAAATATGAAAACTCATGTTTGGAGGAAACCAGGCTCCTCACAAGGCCAATACCACTAAAGTTTGGCAATAATCTATGCCAAACCTTTCAGATTTGGATTTCTAAATATTTCTGAAAACTTCCCTTCAATTCATGCTGCTTTGCCTTGATTTATCATGTAAAATCTCAAAAGTTTGCTGTTTTGAGACTCCTCAAACTTGTGACTATTTTCCAGGCCTTCTGCCTCTCACCAGTGGAGACTCTGATACAGACAGCCTGTATGACTTGGAAGGAAAGAGTCGCATCATCTACTATTAGTGAGCCTCTTACTTTGTAAATGTACCACCGCTGGCATGGTGTTTTTACGGCTGTTTGGCAGTGATGACGGATTATTTTCATGTTTAGCCGGCTGGGACTTCGCTGGAACCGTTTCTTCAGGATGAAGTGTCTGATTTATGTGAAAACCAAGAGCTTTTATTGGGCTGTGATGTTCCTCGTATTCCTCAACACGCTGACCATAGCCACTGAGTTCCACCATCAGCCTGACTCCCTGACGTCTCTGCAAGGTTAGCAAGTCGTTTTGTGTGTTCTTCAGATTTATTGCAAACCTCTCAGTCTTAAAAGTCTTCCGGCTTCTGTCTCTCTTCTTTTACCGCCGCAGACGTAGCGAGCCGAGTCCTGCTGGTGCTGTTTGTCTTTGAGATGCTGGTGAAGATGTACGCTCTGGGACCCAGAGCCTACTTCATGTCGCTGTTTAACCGCTTCGACTTCTTCGTCGTGCTCTGCGGTATTCTGGAGATGATCATGTTGTCTGCAGGAGCTGTGGCTCCCCTGGGTTTCTCCGTGCTCAGGTGTATTCGGCTGCTGAGGATTTTCAAAGTCACAAAGTAGGTCTATCTATCTTCTTCTAAACGCCACTGCCCTGCAGGTTGGAACCATACTCTGCCATCTCTAAACTGCTTTTGCAGGTACTGGACCTCTCTGAGCAACCTGGTGGCCTCTCTCCTCAACTCCGTTCGCTCCATCGCTTCTCTGCTCCTCCTTCTCTTCCTCTTTATTGTCATCTTCTCACTCCTGGGAATGCAGGTGTTTGGAGGGAAGTTCAACTTTGATTACAACCGTCCCAGGCGCAGTAATTTTGACAACTTTCCTCAGGCCCTGATTAGTGTATTTCAGGTAAGTCTCATTAGGATGTCATTACTTAAAGCATCTCCAATGCAATATAAAGACATTCATTACTTTTTAATGATTGCTTTCTTAGATCCTCACAGGAGAAGAATGGACCAACATCATGTACAATGGTATAATGGCATATGGAGGGCCTGAGATTCCTGGGATTCTGGTTTCCATCTATTTCATTATCCTTTTCGTCTGTGGAAACTGTATCCTTCATGTCACACTAAAATATTATCTTAATTTTAAAACATCAAATTACACCAATTAATGTTTTTTTTATTTGTTTTCCTAAGCTTGTTGCGATCAGATATCCTCCTCAATGTCTTTTTGGCCATTGCGGTGGACAACCTGGCAGAGGCTGAGAGCCTGACTTCGGCTCAGAAGGAAAAGGCAGAAGAGAAGATGAGAAAGAAGCTGCTAAGGTGAGTAACAACACACTTTTGCTGTCATTGTGCACCTGTTATACTGACTTATAGAAATGCTATTCTAAATATAGCATACATAGGAAATAAAAATAGGAAATGGTATTCTTATCCAATAGATTGGATCTCAAGTTTCTTTCACCATTACTTTGTGGTGGGGAGGGGAAGCTAAAAAGTTGGAAGAAACTGGGACAGAGTGTGTCTGCACATTGCCATAGTTTATTCACTTTGCCTTTCATTTTGCCCCATAGGTCCAAAATGCCTGAAAAGACAGATGAGGAGAGGGAGAGGATAGCAAAGAAACTGGCTGAACAGAGGGCCAAAATGGAGGGAATGCCCACTACAGCCAAAGTTTGTATTATCTCTGGTGTCATATTACACTGTAGGGAGTACAAATATGTTTAGTTAACATTTATCTTTTTTTTTTTCCAGCTCAAAATCGATGAATTTGAGTCAAATGTCAATGAAGTGAAGGATCCATTTCCACCTGCTGATTTCCCAGGTAAAACAAAAAGTGTTGAGGTTACTCTTTGACTAAAATATGTCTCTGGTGGTTCTGCAACCTGGAATGCTGACGGGAGAAATTTACATATCGCAACTCTCAGTTGTGCTTTAAGCTTAACAACCGCAGCTATTTCCTGTTTTCTGGTGATACAACGTTTGGCAGGTCCTAGTAAAGACTTTTAGCCACTGATACTTAATTAAAATAATAATTTCATTAATCTTACGTGGTCTATCTGATCTGCTATACGTTAGCACTAGCTTGTTTACTCTGTTTTGACACAAGATTATGACCTATTTTAAGAGAGTCTCGCGTAGTTGTGTGTAAAAACATTTTTAGAAAATGTTGTTCTCCTGCCTCACAAGCTTAGCACTTTCGCCTCGATCGCTGTAAAAATGAACTCCCTAAAGTTTCAACTCTTTGTTGTAGGTGACGACGAGGAGGAAGAACCTGAAATCCCAATCAGCCCTCGACCCCGACCGATGGCCGACCTGCAGCTCAAGGAAGAAGCCGTTCCTTTGCCAGAAGCTAGCTCCTTTTTTATATTTGGTCCTCAGAACAAGTATGGCGATTCCTAAGATTCATGTGGCGCTCCGTTAATTTTTGCAGTTCTATATCTTTCATTTTCTATTTGGTGTCCAGGTTCCGTAAGCTGTGTTACAAGATCATCAACGCTTCGTCCTTCACCAACCTCATCCTCCTCTTCATCCTGCTCTCGTCCATCTCGCTGGCGGCTGAAGATCCCATCGATCCGAAATCCTATAGAAACCAGGTGACATGCAGGCCTAATGCAAAGTGCTGGACCGCAGCTACAGGATAAGGAAGGCGGCAAAATAACAGCTGTCAGTTTTTGTGCTTTTTCTCAGATCTTAGCCTACGCTGATATTGTCTTCACAACCGTTTTCACCATTGAGATTGTGCTGAAGGTAAATCCAAGATTTAATCTATCGTATGAAATCATTAACACAAGTGAGCCACTGTCTTATTTAAAAAAAAAAAAAGCTAACATAACAATATTTTACATTTTAGTCAGATGCAATGTAAAATTGATATAAAGTTTGTAATAATAGCCAATAATTATTCTTAAGTCTTTAAAAAAAAAAAAGCGTGCAAATTTGATTCAGCACTGCTGTGTGTAACTGCACTGTTTCTCTGTGGCAGATGACCGTGTATGGTGCGTTCATGCACGAAGGCTCTTTTTGTCGTAACTCGTTCAACATCCTGGATCTGATTGTGGTCACAGTGTCACTCCTGTCTATGGGAATGGAGTGAGTTTACATTTAACAATCACTCCGTTAGGAAGAGAAAAGTTCTGCTCGCAGCCGTTTACAATCCTAAAACCAGGACAGTGAGAATGTTCCTTTTTTTTACGTGTCGTTTGCAGATCCAGCGCCATCTCCGTGGTGAAGATTCTCAGGGTGTTGAGGGTGCTGAGGCCACTCAGAGCCATCAACAGAGCAAAAGGTTTAAAGGTAAATAAAGTGAAATAACTTCAATATCTCAGAAAACATGCACATTTTGGTAGCTTTCTCAGTCGTTCAAGACTTTCCCAAAGTTTCATGAGGTGACTACAAGAGAACATAAGTCAGTAGGAGGACTTGAATGATGGAAAACAAATACATCATCAATTTTACAACTGAAACTGTCCAGTTTAAGTTGCAGTAATGGAAAATGTGCTCTTTCCTTCTGTTTAATATCACTAACCTGTAACCCACTTTTCTTCTTTGAATCTTCATGGTTTATGCTGACTCTAGTCTTTTCTGTGTTGCCAAAAATCAGCCACACATCAGTTTGTTGTGTTGGGTTTTACTTCGCCAAGAAAACGATCAGCATTTTCTTTAAAGCAATAGACAAACCCTGCATGTAGCATTTCCCTATAAAGTTAATTAACTACTTTACTGTAATTTTACTTTCAGCTGTTCTCAGGATTTATTGTTTTTTTTTTTCCCCCTTCTTCTTTTTTTTTTTTACAGCATGTGGTCCAGTGTGTGTTTGTGGCCATCAAGACCATCGGCAACATTGTCCTGGTCACTATGCTGCTGAATTTCATGTTTGCCTGCATCGGAGTGCAGCTCTTCAAGGTAGTTAATTTTAAAGTAGTGCTTCAGCGAAGGCCACATTTCTAAATTGGTCTACAGTACTACGAAAGCCTTGCTGCTTGACGATTAAATTAGTTACTCATCTCTTTCCCTGCCAGGGCAAATTCTACAGCTGCACAGACCCGACCAAACTGACTGCAGAGGAATGCCAGTAAGGCAAACAACGCTGACTTACCATATAGACTTAATTTATCAGAGCTCTAATGTTAACCGCTCTCTTTGCGCGATTGTAGGGGGCGCTACTTGAAGCACATGGAGAACTCCCTGCAAGACACAGTTCTGGCGAAAAGACAGTGGATAAACAGTGACTTTAACTTTGACAACGTGCTCAACGGGATGCTGGCTCTGTTCACCGTCTCGACGTTTGAAGGCTGGCCCAAGTGAGCTCAGAGTATATTTTGATTTAAAAAAAAAAAAACAGTGCCATTGTTTTGGCGATTTGTTGAGTCAGTGAATTAAATTAACAGACTGTCTCTGACCTTTGTCCCGTTCCTTTTCTTCGTCGTTAGGCTTCTTTACAGAGCCATAGACTCAGCCGAGGAAGACATGGGTCCAGTCTACAACAACCGTGTGGACGTGTCCATCTTCTTCATTATCTACATCATTCTCATTGCCTTCTTCATGATGAACATCTTTGTGGGCTTTGTCATCGTCACCTTTCAGGAGCAGGGTGAGCAGGAGTACAAGAACTGCGAGCTCGACAAGAACCAGGTATGCTGGTTTGAGTTTTTTTTTTTCTTTTTTTTGTCGGTCCTATAGAAAGATGACGATGCTTTTTCATAAGTGCTGGAATTTTATCTGACAGATCATCAGAAGAGACATTTGCAGTCTTTGTTTTCTGCTAAACATAGCATTCTGAAAGTTCACCAAAAAGCTACTTTTTGTCTCATCTGAGGATTTCTTTTTGTTTTTTGTTTTTTTTGCTGTATCCTCTCCATTATCAATGGGAAACTTAAAGTTCCTTTTGTCCTTTAGCTTTCTTTTTTAACTTTTTTGCTCCACATTTGTAATTACTCACAGGTGGGCTGACTTCTGGAGGCAGTATGTTAAGCTAGATTTTTTTTTAGGGGTGTCAGAATAAAAGGGACTGAATATCAAATGCACTGCACACTTTTCGGACTTTTATTTGTCAAAAATCTTGGTATTCATGTATCATTTGTCTCCCACATCACAATTATGCACCACTTTGTGCTGGTGTTTTACATAAAATTCAAGTAAAGATGCATATAAACTGGTGGTTGTAAAATGTACCTCGGGTGTGAACTCACAGATTATTTAATCTTCGACGCTCACTTCCTGTCTGCCCTGTCCCCTCTCAGCGTCAGTGCGTGCAGTACGCTCTGAAGGCTCGCCCTCTTCGGTGCTACATCCCAAAGAACCCGTACCAATACAGAGTGTGGTACATCGTCACCTCGTGCTACTTTGAGTATCTCATGTTCTTCCTAATTATGCTGAACACATTGTGCTTGGGGATGCAGGTGAGTGAGAGTGCTGAGGCTGAAACCACAACTCATCATTAAGAGAAAGGCTTGACATGGCCTTGTGTTATTATTTGTGACCCAGAATCGCAGAGCTTGGTTTTCAGTTAGCTTCTGCTCTGCCCAAACTTAAACACCCACAATGTCATTCGAAATACTGCTCAATGCTGTCGTTACAAATGGTAGATTTTGCTCGATTTTGACGACAATGTAAGCTTTAAACCTGCGCAATATACTGCATTGAAGTCTTCCATTGTGGGACTCGTGTTTTAGTAGCTTTGTTGCGTTTGTTCAGATTTGTTCTTTTTATTGACTTCAGTTTTTGTTCCTCTTTTTTTTTTTTTTTTTTTTTTTGGTGAGACCTTTTCTTTTTCAATAATTTTTTTTTTTTTTTTTTTGGTTTTTTT
>NW_015113039.1:356515-417399 GCF_001443285.1 Poecilia latipinna
TTTTTTGCTTTAGTTTTTTTTCCCCTTTTTTTTTTTTTTTTTTTTTTTGGCTGAGACGTTGCATGTTCTGACAATTATTTTTGCTCTAGTTTTGGATGCTTTGTAACTGGAAGGATTTTCTCTTACTTTTTTTTTTTTTTTGCTTATGGACAGTGGCAAAAACATATTGTTTTTACAACTGAGAGCATCGTATTAGGATCTCAAGAAATATCTGAACTTTGACCCCAGTTTGCAGAGGAGTTGAGATGTAGAGCAGAACCAAAGAGCAGAGAGAGAAGTTCAAACTCAGACTCCAAATTTAATTGCTCTCCTGGAGCAATAATTAACATATGCCATGTGTGATATTGTGACCTCCCTAAAATAATGGCCTAAGTAATTTTTTGCCAATTTTTTTTTCTCTGATTCATCTTTTAGCAAGAAAGAGGTGGTGACTACTTTCCCAAAATTACTTTTGGAAAAGAAAAAACAGTGATTACTTTAGGAAGGTGACAATATGCTATTAAAGTCCTCCTCATGTGTGTTTCTGCCCCACTGTCATAAATGTTTGAGTCTTCCAGAATTTGATCTTTTGAATTCATTTCTAACTAAATGAAGTCATTTTCCTCCCATCCGAACAGCACTGCAACCAGTCGAACTACGTTACCAAGCTGTCAGACACTCTGAACCTGATCTTCACTGTGCTCTTCACTGTGGAGATGATACTTAAGCTCATGGCCTTCAAAGTGAGGGTGAGTACTCTAATGTCTGCCGTTCTTATAAGGAGATCCCCGGCGCTGATCCATATGACTCGTCTCTCTCTGCAGGGCTACTTTGGAGATCCCTGGAACGTCTTCGACTTCATCATAGTCATTGGTAGCGTCGTCGACGTCATCCTGAGTGAAGTGGACGTGAGTACACGTGACACACCAGCACGTATATTTCGCGGCAAACTTAAAAGAACTCTACGTTTTTCAGGCTGCTGTTGCAGGTGCTGTTTGTTGAAGTCCCTGGCGTCCTGCAGTTTGATTTGAGAGATTGAGTTTATTTGTTGTTCTGAGGTTTTTGATGTTTTGCCTTTATCACGTTGCTTTGTTTCCAGAGCTCCTTTGTACCTTGTGCAACCACCGATTCACTTCCATCACAGCGGCACCATCTTTTTTTTTTTTGCTATCACTCATTTCACTCTTGATAAAGATTGCACATTGTGTATGTTTTCTGAACATCTAAAAAGAGCACAACTCCAGTTAGGAAATTAATTAATGAATTAAATGTTTTGTCGCAGCAGAATTGTGTCAGTTAGGTTGCACTGTGCTGTCCTTGTTTAATGCACAAACTGGCCACAAATTCCCCCCTTTTTTTTTTTTTTTTTTTGCAAATTTCTCCAGTTCCTCTTCATCATTCTATCCACACGCCCCTTCACTCCTCTCTCTGTCCTTCATCCCCCTCACTCCTCATATGTCTATCCTCCACAGGCCGCCCTGGACTCCAGTGGAGGACTGTACTGTCTTCATGGCTGTGCTGTAAATATCTGCACCGCTGCATGAGCCTTGTTGTGTGAGCACTCTGCTGCGTTCTCAACTAAAACACTACTCTCGCTTTCACCTCCACACTCTCCCTTTACTCTGACGAGTCGCTGCTTTAGTTGTGTTTGTTGACGGAAAAGTGTAAATGTAAGACAAACCTCCTTCAGCCTGATATGTTAAGCCGCAAGTTAGTTTTTTTTTTTTGTTTTTTTTTGCAATTTGCATCAGCAAGTTAAGAGCTCATGACTGCTTGACTGGTAGAGCAAACATGCTGTTTTATTGATGCAAATTGTGTTGATTTGTTTCGTTTTGCATGGGTTACAAGTTTAAATCCATCAAATTACGATATGTGATATTAATTAAAGTTGGTGAATTAACAATGTTACCTTTTCTTGAAAGTTGTGAATCTGCAGTTGCCAGGCTGGCTATTGATGTCTTAGCCTTGCAAGAATATTCATAACCACTGAACTCTTTCATAATTTGTCTTGCTATAAACCATAAAGCTCAAGCGTATTTTAGCAAGATTCCACGAGATGCATCCAAAACGTAGTAGGGTACAATTGCAATGTAAAACAAATATGAAACATAATTTTCATTAATACAAATTAAAAAATTATGGAGCGTGTTCTAAAAGCACATTTTGTTGTAGCTACAGCTAGCAGCTGTGCACGTCAAGAAACTTTTGAAGCTCAGTCAGGTTGAGCAGAGAGCATTTTGTTAGACTTCCTACTGGTTTTTGGACTTTGACTGGGTCATTCTCATGTAGGGATACAGTTTGAGTTAAACCAGTCCCTGGTAGATCTTGGTGGTATATTTTAAGTCGTTTTCCTGCTGATTGATGACGGTGGACCTCAGACTCAAATCTTTAACAGTCTGTTACATGTTTCTTTTTTTTTTTTTTTTTTTTTTTTTTCCCAGAACTGCCCTGTATCACTTGAGCCATCCCTCTATCAACTCTTGCCAACTTCTTTGTCAATAGAGTCTCCCCCACCTGAGCTGTGGATTTCTGAAGCCCCCCCAGAGTTATCATGAGCCTCTTGGCTGCTTCTCTGATTAGCACTGCCTTTGAGCAGCTGGTTAGTTTAGGTGAACATCCATTACTTTAACTTTTCTTCTGAACATGGTTTTGTGGGATGCTTAACCTGCGAGATCTTCACAGAACAGATGTACTACTACTTTTATTTAACTCCAAACAGGGGGAGTCCTATGAATAAAGTGACTTTTAAAGATAATTAATTGCCCTGGATTTTCTTCAGGAGTATCTTTCTGAATTGGAGCTAAAGTAAACTGAACTTTGTGATTACAAAAGGACAATGTGTGAAAAAGTTAGAGTTGTGGATACTTTTGCGAGGAAATGTAGTAAATGGGGACTGATTCATGCACAACTTCCTCTTTTCAGGAGACAGATCCTATGGAAGAAATTGCGGTAAGTCAGTATCTCCTCATTTAAAAGCCACGTTTTTGTGGTTTTCCTCCATGAAGCAGCTGTCCTCTTGTCCAACAGGCTTCTGAAAACGCCTCGGTCTCCATCACATTCTTCCGACTCTTCCGCGTCATGCGTCTAGTCAAGCTGCTGAACCGGTCGGAGGGCATCCGTAACCTGCTCTGGACCTTCATCAAGTCTTTCCAGGTTTAGTTCTCGTCGTCTCGTTTTATCCTCATCATTTCATGTCAGTGTTTCTGACCCGTCTGTTTTCTGTCTGCAGGCTCTCCCTCATGTTGCTCTCCTCATCGTGATGCTCTTCTTCATTTACGCTGTGATCGGGATGCAGGTACAGCCGCCAGTGTTAATTCTGCTAAAGACAAAACTTTGCGGGTTGTTATTATGTATCTGGTTCCGGGTGGAAAACACGATGTGAATCTAATTTGAATGGCAACAACCTACAGATCTTTGGAAAGGTAGCCTTAGTGGACGGCACCCAGATCAACCGCAACAACAACTTCCAGACATTCCCTCAGGCGGTTCTGATGTTATTCCGGTGGGTACCTTCTCCACAATGTGTTATTTAAAGCCTGAGCCGGTGTCTCGCTGTTCAAGGTGTGTTTTATGTATCCAGATGTGCGACTGGTGAGGCTTGGCAGGACGTCATGATGGCGTCGATGTACGGGAAGATGTGTGACCCCAAGTCTGACTTCCTGCCAGGAGAAGAGTACACCTGCGGCTCCAACTTTGCTGTCTTTTACTTCCTCAGCTTCTACTGTCTCTGTGCCTTCCTGGTCAGAAACAGCTTCATCTTTAACGCTCCTCCTTTTCTTTAACCGTTCACGCTTCAGCAAAAATCACAATACAAAAGGAGTGAAAACAGAAGCGGCTGCAGACACAGTTATCTGTTTTCCATCCCAATCCAGATCCTCAATCTGTTTGTTGCCGTCATCATGGACAACTTTGACTATCTCACCCGTGATTGGTCTCTTCTTGGTCCACACCATCTGGACGAGTTCAAGAAAATCTGGGCAGAGTACGACCCCGAGGCCACGTGAGTCTGAACGCTACTGGAACGTTCACGTTTCGTATTTGTTTATGTAAAAGAAAAACAATGATGCATTGGTAGGAAATAAAATGTCTCTCTTACCTAAAGAGGGAGAATCAAACATCTGGATGTGGTGACTCTGCTGCGACGGATCCAGCCTCCGCTTGGCTTCGGCAAGTTCTGTCCTCATCGCGCTGCGTGCAAGGTACACTTGTCCAGAAACCTGCGCTAAATGCAACAGTTTACAGTTCAACACATTTCACCTGAAAACATTTGGCTTGTGTCCCTTGGTCGGCATCGTCTCAGTGCGTAATGATGTTAAACTGCTACACTACGGACACTAATGTGACTCTAATGTATGAGCAATTGGAGGCTCAAACTGATGTCTGGGTGTTCTTGAACATCCAAGTTTCTTTCGGGGCAGCGGTTTGGGCCGAAACTTTGACACAGCTGGGCGTTCCAGCCGGACCCTAATCGCTCATCAAATACGGTTTTACAAAAGATAAAGTGCCAGCAAACTTGACCCCTATGTGTGTGGATTAAAAGAGTTTCACATAAAAGCTGTGCATGAAATCAGAATGTTTGAACATCTACTCTGGAAAAGGAATTGCTCAATTCATTCATTGTCGTTCTTCTGTCTGCAGCGCTTGGTTGGGATGAACATGCCCCTCAACAGCGATGGCACCGTCACGTTCAACGCCACCCTGTTCGCTCTGGTCAGGACGGCGCTAAAAATCAAAACCGAAGGTGCGGCACATCAAAAGCCCCGTTCAAGTCATAAGACGAAATTCGCTCCTTCAAATATCACCCGTTTCTGTGTTTTCTTTCTCAAACACTTTTTACAGGAAACTTTGAGCAGGCCAATGAGGAGCTTAGAGCGATTATAAAGAAAATCTGGAAACGCACCAGCATGAAACTGCTGGACCAGGTCATCCCCCCTATAGGAGGTCAGTCTGTGGACGCAGATAAGATGCTTTACGAAAAGATCCCCAACTTCTCACATAGACACATCTGTGACCTGCAGATGACGAGGTGACTGTGGGGAAATTCTACGCAACGTTTCTGCTCCAAGACCATTTACGGAAGTTTCTGAAACGCCAGGAGGAGTATTACGGCTACCGTCCGTCCAAGAAGAGCACCTCGGGTCCAGAGATTCAGGTTGCTTGAAGAGATCTTATTGACTTTCCATCTCCGTAAACATGGGAAGGATCTTAACGTTCAGCTTCTCGCCGCTTTCTGTTCATTTTCTAGGCGGGTCTGAGGAGCATAGAGGAAGAAGCAGCTCCGGAGATGCACAGGGCAATTTCAGGAGACTTGCAGAACGAGGAAGAAATGGACAGAGTGATGGACGAGGCCGCAGAAGAAACCATTTATCAAGTAGGAAACCAGATAACACCTGTGATTGTTTACGACTGTTGTCATAAAGTGTCATTCGGTAAATAGTGACACTTTTAATGCAAATTAATTGACTTTTAATTTAAGTTTTAATGCAGCTTTGCATAAAAAAGTATTACCAAGCAATGCTGAGTTGATACTTTTGGTGCAATTTTTAATGTATATTTGCATTGAAAGTGTCATTATTTACCAAAAGACACTTAACGACGACAGTCAAAAACATTCACGAAGGCTAGTTCATGTTCATGTTATGTTCATGATGTAACACTACACTGAATGTAATGTTAATCTTATCCACACCACTTCAAATAAAGTGTTACCAGAAATCTTTTTGAATGTTACGACGTTTGTGGCATTCACATTCTGTAACTCAGTGGCACCTTCACCACTTTTACCTGCTTTTGCGCTCGGTATCTCCAGCGCTCTCACGGTCTGTTCGGCAACCGAGTCGAATCCTTCGCCGCCGAGGCCGCCGACACTCAGAGCTCCCAGATGACCCACCAGCGGCCCCTCCAGTTCTCAGAGAGCCAGTCCGAGTCTCCGCCCAACTCCTCCGCCCTGGCTCCCAGCGCGGACTTTTTCCCCGCGACGGCACCAAAAAGCAACACAAACAACAACGCCTTCGCAGAGTGAGCAGCAAGCAACACACACACACTCCCGTCCGGCTGGATGTGTGATAAAAGCTTTTGTGTCTGATTGCTTTTACTGTTTCTGTTTCAGATTTTTCTTTGACAGAGAAGCCAGTCCAGATGAGTTCTATAATCCCTCTGAGGACGAGGAACCAGGTGCGACAGGGGACATGAGACACCTAGAGACATGTCTGCACACACAGCGCGGGGCTCCCGAGTTTTTTCCCCATTTTGTCACAATACAAACACACACTTTATTGCATTGCATCAATAAAGTATCACAGACCACAAGAAAACAGTACATCCTCTTGAAGTGGAGGAACATGATTCCTCAACCTTTTAAAATTCTGAAATTAGGAGGAGCTTTTGCATTCAGCCCCACTTTACTCTGAAACCCTTAGAAGAAAACCAAAATGCAGCCATATGGCTTAAAATGTCATATAATTCATGAATGAGTTCACCTCCATGTGGTTTAATCCCAGTGTAAATGCATAAATGTGAAAGATAAAATAATGCTAATGACAAATAAACCCTAAAAATTGGCTTTTTTTTTCCCATTTTCCAGACCCAAGACACTCCTGGAGCTTCACAGTAAAAACAAACAAAACACAGGTATCTTCTTCCTGAGCTTGTACATGAAACTGTGACATTTGTGATGTGAACAGAGTATAAATTTCATGTATGACAACATGTCTTACGCAGTTCCCTTATGAGCCTGAGTGGATGGAGAGTCGGAGTCGGAGCTCAAAGACTGCAGCCGATCAGCTTGTTCAGGAGGTGAGGAGGGAAACTCACTCACTGCTCCACTTCTGTAACGGATCGATATTTTTGGTCACGATTAAGGTTTGATTTTAAAATGTTTAGGAACCAAGGCCTAAAGTCTAAAATGCAGGAAAGAGAGTTGGATCTTCTATGTTATTTGCTCAACACTGTATGTAAGTAAGGGCTGGACCAATCCTCCTTACTTCCAACCTCCATTTCTTTAGTTATTTTTATACTTACCAGCCATGTTCCAGTTTATGCTCATTTATAATTTAAGCTCCCAATAAGATACATTGAAGTTTGTGGTTGCCATCAAGTGGATTTCGGGACACGTGTCCCCTGAAATGTTCATAATATTTTGAGATTTTCAAATTGGACTTTTGTAAAATAAATAAAAAATACAAGTAGAATGTTTTCTAATATGAATAAAATAACAAGGCTTGTTGTTGTTTTTTCCCCTCAGGCCCTTGAAATGGGCGGTCTGGCCTCCCTGTCCAAAGATCCTGCTTTTGTCTCCGTAACTAAGAAGGAGATGGCCGACGCCATGCATATGCCCGTTTCAGAGATGGAGGGCGTGGCGAGGGGCATCCTCAGCGAACGCTCCGACAGCGTCCCCTCTGTCAAAAAACGACGTCCCGTCCCCGTCCCTCCACCCGTCCCTGCTGGAGGGGGACAAAGACCCGGCCAGCCGGAGCCGGCGGTCAGGAAGAAGAGACGTCCGGTTCCCACAGTTCCTAGCCGAAAGAAACGGGATGACTCCGAAGTTTAGGTGTGCGTTCAGTGAGTTAATGTGGATAAAGCGACTTCAGCTCGTTCAAGCTCGTTGCCCCTTTGACGATCTGTTATCTGTTAGCCTGACTCCAGGTCAAACAGCAGGTTGGGGAAATTGGGTACACCGAGACATCTTTCAGATGTATGACTAATAAAAACAGAATATCTTAAAGTAAGCTGATTGATACACGTCTTGTACTTTATCATTTACTGAGGATATCCATTCCACAGAGGGGGACAGCTGAGTGAATAAGGAAAGTTTCTGACTGTAGCCTCACTGAAGGGGGCAGTGATAGTGGGCGAGGCTCAGTGTAAACTAAACTAATGGCAGCAGCCTTTTTTTTTTTTTGTGCTGCAGTTGGTAAGATGGTGGGAAAGAACTGTGGTAAGTGGAAACAGCTAGTTTTGTCTTCCTACCAGAAATCAAAAGTATTTAAAAGGTAGGAGCTTCAAATTGACTTTGTGACTGAAATTTCAGCAGGTTTTCTGTTTAAAACTGTCCGTAGCAGTTTATTGTAGCAACGATTATCCCAAGTTCTAGCTGTAATAAACTGTTTGCTTTATAATCAATGTAGTAAAAAGTCACCGTACAGTTATGGGTTGTATGTTTGTCCCTTAGATTAGATTTGGTCCCTGAAGGGTTCTCAGCATACCTGGAGTATGGTTGCTTTAGCTTGAAACTTCAGAGCCACATTTTTTATTCACATCAGTGGTGGACTTTTGCACTTGATCCATTGTTTTGTGCTCAGATTCAGTCTTCCCAGAGGACTTTTATATTTTTCCTTATTGATATTGTCCTCTGATGTGTCTGCGTTCAACTGTCACACATCGAGTTTTAACGGTACTGTAAAGTATTTTCATCTTTACTCTCCCTTTACTTTGGATTCTGTACAATAAAGTTTGATATGTTTTCACCGTTAAACCCTCATAAAAAAAACAAAAAAAAAAACATCTAATCCAATATGTTTGTATGAGCATCGTTTTTTCCCTGGATACAAATAAAGAACCTCGACATGTGGATGCCTGGTTGCCGTCTCTGGACGTGTTAAAACTGAAAGAAATGTTTTCTTCTTAAACTGAAAACGAATGAATAAGTACGAAGACAAACACACATGAATTCACTTTAGATTTATTAAAGCAAAGCCAACCAAACGGACATAATTATCTTATTCATGCTGAAGTGGTTTCAGGTGATTCTCCAACTTATTAGGTACTTTTGACATAATAAGTCAGGTTTCAAAAAGCTTTGAAATCTTCCAGCAGCAGTTTAAGCTGCAGCCATTTTTACTGCTTTTATTTAGTTATCGCGCAGGGAATCCATCCACCACACAACTAAACACTCCTGATTGAGCTTTTTTTTTTTTTAAAAAAAAAAAAGTTGCACATATGAAATGTAATTTGCTTTTAAGCACACAGAGGACAGGCAAAGGCTTTAAACAAAAACTGAGAGCCATAAATGGTATAAAAAAGGAACTTGCTTATTTTAAAGGCATTTCATTAACTGGTTAGTATAAATCTTACAGTTCACTAAAAAGCGTCGAGTCTCCTTTTACTTTATCATAATTCACTACAATAATGAACAATAATGGTCAAATTTAGAAAGGGTTATTTCCATTGAATGTACAGAAATCTTAGTTTTTACTCCAAAAAAAAAAAAAAAAACAAAACAAAAAAACACATCCCAGCAAGAAAAGGTTTAGAGAATGACTAAACTACAAAAAAATACAACAACAAAAAACTGAAGACTTACTGAATACATGATCTGAAACTATATAGAACACTACTGAGCAGGCTCTTATTACTCATTTGGATTCGGGTTGGCATCAGGATACTGCGACAGGTCAAAGGTGAGAACTTTGCTGATAACACAATCTCCTTGCTGTGAAAAAGAAAACAAGAACCACTTTAATTTCTTCAAATAATCACTTCAATGTCATAGATGCTCTAAAAACAAAGTTTATATATTTCAGTCCTGCCAGCTTGATAAATAAAAACTCTTTGGAGGGCAGAAATGCTCAGCAGAAAACTGATGAGGTTGGACATCCTGTTGCTGAAAATTACAATTAGCATTTGTTTTATATCGCGCCGTCTAATTATGTGTGTGACTATCGTTGTTAAAAACACCATAAAAAAAGGGGTAACGAAGTGGTAAGGTGGTCAAGTCTTCAAGAAACTACATTTAAGTTGTTTCAAAGTGGAAACAAGAGGTACCATCAAGAAGCAAAGTCTCAGATAAAACCTTGATTTTTTTTTTTTTTAGATGAAATTAAGTCTTTTTAATGTTCCCAATCACTTCTGATTATCTGATTTTTATTGTTGGGGGGGTTTTCGAACAGCAAAAAAAAAATATCACCACTTACAAAAAATTTATGTATCACAACTTTTACTGTTAAAAGACATAATCGCATGTCATCCTAATACAGTCCAGTTCAAGTTACAATGCTAAATGTTACAGAAACGTATCAAAGCGAGTCACGATGTCAAAGCTTAATGTTTTTTTTTTGTTTTTTTTATCATATATCATATTTACAAAGTGTGAGTGTTGTAATGTTTGACGGTCAGTGAAAAGGGAAACCTACCTCTGGATAAACGCCTATAAGAGAGTCAGCCTTGGTGTAGAACTCCTCCTTCAGAGAAATGACAATAGCTTGGAAGTTTTGTACCGACTGGTCTTTGATGTAATTGGCCACCTTGAGAAGAAAGGACATATATATATGTATTTCTTTTAGTCACAAGGATCACTGATGAAAAGTCAGCGACAGTGAAATCTGAACGCACTTTGCCAATATTAGTGTTGTCCAGAGCGGCATCGATCTCATCCAGGACGAAGAACGGCGCCGGTTTGTAGCTGCAAGGACACAGAGGAGACGTTAAAGATGTGGACAGAAATCTACTTTCATCCAGGTCCTAAAAATATTTAAATATCACAAACACACCAAGCAGGATTCACCAATGCTCGTTATTTAAGAAAGGTTAAAATGTCCGCTTGTGTTGCTTTTTTTGTCAGACCTGTGGATAGCAAAAAGCAGAGCCAGGGCAGCAACAGTCTTCTCTCCTCCAGACAGGTTATCCATGGGTCTGAACCTTTTCCCTGGCGCCACACAGTTATAGTTGATACCGTCCAGATACGGTTCCTCTGGGTTTTCTGGGCCCAGAAAAGCCTGCAAAACACCAAGAGTGATTCAGATTTCAGACCAACTTAGTCACCAGCCAAAATACTTTTTTTTTTTTTTTTTGTGCAGCACAATGATTGGGATTAAATATTGTTTTTCCTACTAAGAAAGATAATCAACCAGCAGGAAGTTTAAGAGCTGGGTTGTCTCGTACTCTGCAACAGTAAATGTGACTGATAACACAATGTTTTTTTGATTTTGCTCCAGTAACAGCTAAAACACACCTGTGCGCTGCTGTTGCGTGACAGAGCTTTGTAGATCTCATCGATGTTGGTGGCCACAGACTCGAAGCAGGTATTAAAACGATCAAACCTCTCTTTCTTGATTTGCTCGAAGGCTTGCTTCGCCTTTTTGGCTCTCTTACGAGCGGCCTCAAACTCTGAAATCAAGCGGGTAAAGTCATCAGAAAGAGTTCATTTTAGACCAGTCCTCTGGTCCTGTCTCCGTTTCGCCAACCATGATCATGTCCTCTCACCATCGCTGGTCTCCTGGAACTTGTCCCTGACGCTCTCCAGCTTTTCCATGGCCTTCATGTTGGGGGCGCTGATCCTCTGCAGGATGCTCTGCTGCTCGTTCAGACGCTGCTGCAGCGTGTTTGTCTCTGCTTTTATCTCCTCTTCTGACAATGCATCCTACAGGATATTACAAAGGTTTAATTTTCTTATTTTTTATTTTAATAACTGAAATATTACATGTCTTTTATTTAAAAAAAAAAAAAAAACAGCTCTACACTGTTTGAAAAGTAGTAAGCTTCTAAAAGCTTAGCAGATAAAAGTGGTTTACCCTGAGAAATCTATGCAACATTTTTTTTCAGAGTGGGAACCGCTTTAATATAAGATACAGGAAATTCTTATGGTTCAAAAAGATGAATCTCTTGAATTATTTGGAGCATCTAACCTTCAGATCTTCAGACAAGTTGCTATAGTCGATTTCTATTAGAGCTTCTTTAGCCAGAACGCTGCTGGATGTCCTCTGACTGCTGGAGTCATCTGTCTGGGAGCTCCCCTACAACAGCAACAAATTATTTAAATTTCTTTTCAAATCCTGATTTTAAAAAAAAAAGCGGTGCATAAAAGCAAACGTCTTTGCCATGTCCTCATACCTCTCCCTGGCTGATATCATCCATGGTTCCAGAGCGAAGCGGCAGCCTGATGTCCTGCATCTTGCAGGCCTGCAGCAGGTTGTGGCGGTCACTGCGCTTCTGCTCCAGTTTGGTCTCGATGGCGGTGACCTCCTTCTGGAGCTGGGTCAGCTCTCTGGAAGGCAACAAACAGGCCAAATAGATTTAGAAGATACACACCAATACGTTTTATTTAATCTTGGTTTTAGTCAGCACTGACTTGTTGGCGCCTCCCAGTTTTTTGCGAATCTCCTCCATTTCGTGGTTTTTATCGTTGACTTCAGATTTCTTGGTGAGATGTTGGTTCTTCAGGTCCTGCAGCTGGGCCATCGTCTCATCGATGATTTTCATGTGTCTGTGCTCCTCCTAAGTAAAACCACAGATCACACCCGTCTTGATTTCAAGCTAAGTCAATATTAAGCCATTAATGCTGACTTTGAATATATTTCTGGACCTTCTTAAGGCGCTCTATCTCAGCCTCATCTTTCTTAACAGTTTGCTCCCACATCATGACTTTCTCCTGGTCCTCCTTCAGCTGGTTCTTCTCGTAGTCCACCTGGATTCCCAGACGGGTCTTCTGGGTCTCAAACTCAAGACTGAAATTAAACAACACGAGTCAAAAAAAACAAAACAAAAAAAAAAAAACAAAAAAAAAAGACAAAAAAAAAAAAAAGTGACAATCTCTAAACTGACCGCTTCTTTGCGATCTCATTCTGCCTCTTCACTTTCTCCTCTTCAAATTCTCGGATGTTTCTCACTCCGATCTCCTTACAGAATTCAACAAACACCTCGTCCTCCACCTACAAGACAAACCCAGCCGTTAACCTACAGAGAACCGCTTGTAAAGCCGGTTTTAAGCAGGCCGTGCGTTCAGTCAGTCTCACTAGGTTCATGCGGTCTCGGAGGTCAGTGATCTCTCGCTCGCGGGATTGGATGATCCTCTTGATGTCATTGATGCGAGGGCCAAAATTCGCAAGTTCACTCTCAAGTTTGGATTTCTCCTGCGAACAAGAAATAAAAAAAAAAACACTTTAAAACCACCAATCGCTGTTCAAAAAAAGACAAAACGAGAGGCTCGGGGCGAACCTGCATGTTGAGGGAGAGGTGCCTGGTTTTGGTCTGCTCCAGGTCGCTCTGGGAGTATTTGAGTCTCATCTGCAGGCCGTGTGCCTGAGACTGCACCTGACGCAGTTCTGCCTCCTTCCTCTTTGCCTTCATTTGCTCCTGCAAAGAAAATTCGAAAGTGATTCATGCTAAAAACAAACCGCAAGGCATAAATGAATTAAATAGGCAATCAAATTCTTGACTTCTTCTGAGTTGGTTACCTTTAGCTCCTCTGTGAGTTTTTCCTTCTTCTCCTTTAGTTTGTCCACCGCCTTCTCGTCCCAGCGTCTGGCCTTGGCCTTCAGGTCGCTGGCTCCTCCGGAGATGACTCCTGACTTCTGGAACAACGTGCCATCCAGGGCTACAGTCTGAACACGGGATAATAAAGACACATCAGCAAACTGACATCTTAGAATACCAACAGCATTTCTCATCCCGAACCAGGTTCGTCACCTTGTGTCTGTAAGGCCCTCCGAAAGCGATCCTTCGTGCGTCCTCCACATTCTCACAAACCAGAGCGTTGCCGCAAGCGTACTGGAGGGCTTTCTTGATGTGTGGCGGCTCGTAGCGGATCACATCTATCACCAGCTTGGCCCCGCGCAACTCTCTCAGTTTTTCATCTGTTGGTTTGACCTTAAGGGGGTAAAAAAAAAAAGGTTTTCTGCTCATTGGGTGATCAATATGGATGATAATTACCTCCAAAACTGCTGCTAAATCAGGGGACTCAAGTTTTACTGTCCTGCAACTTTTAGATGCCCCCCTGTTCCTACACACCTGAATCAGACTAATGGTTCATCATCAGCACTCGGACGAACCTGATGATATGCTGAACAGATAATTCAACCCTTTCATTCAGCTGTGTTGGAACTGGGAGACATCTAAAAGTCACAGCACAGTGTCAGTGAGGACTAGAGATCTCTGTTCTAAATATTTGAAAATGCACTTATTACCAGTGCATAATAAAATCTTTATTTTCAGTACTTTCCATTCTGATTACTCTTTCCTTGAGGTGTTGTCTGTGGTGTAATATTCACCTCAAGATAGTCCAGAGGAAGGAAGGTCTCAGGCTCTCCTCTCTGCTCCTTGATGTACTGAATGCAGTCTCGGCCGGTTTTCTCTGAGTCGACGATGATGGCGTCCATGTTCTTGCCCAACACTTTGGTTACAGCAATCTGATATTTCTTCTGAGTGGGCTGGCACAGGTCGATCAGGCGGCCGTACTGAAAACACAACAGCAGGTGGCTTTGTTCAAATATGTTCAACATGTTGTCCAGTTTTGGACACTGAAGGGTCGATTCTGTACATCAGTAGCTTACCACAGATCCGGGATAAAGTCTCTTGATGCTCTCCATGATTTCTGCCTTGCGCTGCTGTCGACTGTTCTCCTGTCTGTCGATCCTGGCGTCTCCCAGCTGCTCCATCACCTGAAGCAAATGGAAGTGGTCAGTCCCATCCTGTCATGCTTTTCATGTCAATGAAAAGATATTTATTCACACAAGATATTTATTAAATGGGAGAAGTGGAGTTTTGTTGTGGTTACTTGCGCACGCACACACACACACGCACACACACACACACACACAAAAGCTGTGCTCTACTCTGTGGAGCTGAAAATATTTCTACTTTTACTCCTCAGGTTACGTATGGGACTCTGGGAAAACGCACCAATGGTGTGGCTGTCCATGTAAATTTTGTATGTAGATTGTCTTAAGGAATTGCAACTGACAAAGTTAAATAATAATAGTAAAATAAAATCCACTTGTGCATAATTAAATTTCTAATTACACTTTCATATTTAAAACAGAAGCGTTCTGTTAGCATGTTTGCATTTTTAATTGTGATAAATTGGATATTTTCTTAATTCAGATTTGATGATTTCTATAATGCAATGGAAACACTTTTTATAATACAGGTTATTATAATGTGGTTATAATAACCTGTATAATAGGTTAATACAGGTTATTAACCTATTAATACAGGTTAATAAACCTGTATTAATTGTAGACTCTTCTTTCTGAAGAGACTTTCAGCTCTTCAGAAAGAAGCAACATTTTGCCCATCCCAATGTAAAATCAACAGTATTTCAAATCTGCCTAAATTGGCCGAGACCCAAAGCATTTAAAGACACCAGTCAGAAACAGGCATAATGACCCACTTTTACTTTTTGATGTAAGATTCTTAGATGTACAGAGAAGAAAGCAGTTCTCTACAGGTAAGCTAAAGAAAAAGATCAAAACATATCAACTTCAAGTAAAGTACAGAAGGTTAAAAATGTGAATATGTTCAATGAGTAAAGCCATCACTGCTTTGTCTTTTCTATTTTATTTACCTGATTAAGCTCCATGTTTATTTCATCAATCCTCCTCTTGGCCATCTCTACTTCCTCCGTCAGCTCCTCCTCCATGCGCTTCTGCTCATCAAGTGACTGTCTGAAGTTGAGCAATATGGAAATGTGTGAGTGAAGGAGTAAAATAAATCATACTAGCAGCTCAATGAACAGCAGGAATCTGCTCAGAGAGAGCAAATACACCAGCGACGTACCTGCTGGTGGCGATGTAGTCCTCTAGCTTCTCGATACGCTTCTGGTTTTCTTCTATTTCACGAATCTTCTGCTTGATTTTGGCCTGAGAAATGAGGAAACATTTGCAGACTCAGCTTTTTTTTTTATCTGAGATTAAAAAAAGCTGTTGTCACTTTTTCTTATTCTTTTTTTTTTTTTTTTTACCTCTGTCTCCACTTTCTTCCTCTCCTCCAAATCAAGGCGGTCCTGGTCAGCCTTCTGGTCCCGGTTGAACTTCTCCAGTTCCTGGGCCAGAGTGGCAGCGCGCTTACTGGCCTCCTCCTTCAGGCGATGGTACTGCTTCACCTGAGGGGAAGGAGGAAAAGAGAGTCAAGCGAATTCATTTTTCCGGAAAGCAAATATTGAGATCAATAACTTCAGAAAACATGCACATTTCTTTTAAGAATGTGGAGATTAAATAAGCTGGGAGGGCAGAAATTATTTCGTTGTATTACATGTATTTTAATCTACTTCAAATGCTATAACACAAATGTGAACAAACTTTTCATTTGCTAATGGCATCTATTGGTTTGACTGAAGTTTCATTGAATAAAAGGACTAAGGAAGTTTTAAATCGAGTCGGACCTGATTTTCCTCCAGTGTGAGGTCCTGGCCCTGGCTCTGAGCCTCCTCCTCCATTCTTTCCTCAAACTCCTGCTTGGCCAACTCCACCGCTCTCATCTCCTTATCCAGCTCATCCATGTCAGCTTTGCGCTTCTTGTACATCTTCTGGGCGTTCTGATGAGATTTTTTCGCAGCTTCGAGCTTTTTGATTTTGTGCGCCGTGTTCTCTTTGGCCTTGATGTACTGAGGCCTCTTTTGATTCAGCTCAGAGTCCTTTTCCCTGCAAATAGGATGAAAATAATTATTTTGCACTGAAAATTTTAGGGCATGCACACCCAGAAGGCGACCAGAACCACATGAGGACATACTTGATTTCTTTCTCGATGGTCTGCTGCTCCCTCATCAGCCTGCCCAATTCTTTCTTCTTGTCCTTCAGCTCCTCTTCAACGTGGTCCATCTTTTTACGGTCCTTATCGATTTCTTTGTTCCGCTGGCCGAGCTCTTTGTTCAGCTTCTCAATCTCGACCTCATTGTGGTACAACTTGAAGAGCTGTAACTGTACGCTGGCTCTGGCCACCTCATCTTTAAGGCGTTGGTATCGCTCAGCCTGACAAGGACATCAAGAACAAGAGAGAAAATAACGCGATTAGCTTTCCGATCATTTTTTTGTTGTTGTTTTTAGAACTTATTTAGGTTCAACTTTATGGCAGATTTAGATTTGATTTGCAATAACTAAGGCGGTCTTGGGAGGATTGAAATACACCAATCAGGCTTTCCCTGGTAGAAATTTTTTTTGATTAATTTATTAAAATTAAATTTATTCACATTTTTTTTCTTGCAGCACTTTATATAACGTGTAAAAGAAAAACCTTGAGTATTGAATCCAAATAAATTAATTTGATTTTTACTCAACTCAAAAAAGTCAGATTGAAAATAGCAGAAGTTATTACATTTTATGCATTTAATTTTCTATATTTGACCAGCTCAACCCTGACCAGTGAAAAGCAAAGGAAAACAGACTCATTTTGACCTCTAGTTATTTCAAAGCGCCTACCTCCTCTTTCTCCTGCTTGGCTTCTTTGCGTTCTGCAGCAATGTTTTTCTTGCGGTGATAATTGAACTGAGTGTCTTCTTCTGCTTTCACCATCTCCTTCTTCCTGCGGTCATACTCTTGTGCCAACTCCCCGGAACGCGAGATCTCCTCAAACAGCGCCGTTCGCTCTTTGGGGTTCTTCATGGCAATGGACTCCACAGCCCCCTTTGGTGTAATAAAACAAACAAAATAAAAAAAAAAAACCCTCAGGTGAATAAAAGCAGTTGCCCAAAGAATTACAGACTAAAATATTACTGCACCATCGAAATTTGGTATTAGCCAGGGATGAAACACTTAATCTAATTCACTTACTAATCAAGCAATACCAAAAGTATGTCAGCTTTATACAAATGGTTTGCTACTGAAACACTGTGAAGGAAGCGATTCACTAAACACTTACCTGAAAGACAAGAAAGTTTCTGGCTTTGATCAGAATGCCAAGTTTTTCCAGCTCCTCGCTGTATTCAGGTAGTCCAACCACTTTATTGTTTATGCGGTACTCGGATGAGGCCCCTAAGACAAACCGTGTGGTTTAGTTACAAAGCAAACGTGGTAGGAGCAACACACATGTTGTTCTTAACAGAATTAGAATTGGTTAACTACACAATATTTGTCATGTTCTTCAAACAGAAAGATATGTAATGACAAAAAGCATTGATTTTTACTATAGAAATTACCGACAGACGGTATATCTTCTCAATTTGTACATAACTTCTTACCAATAATGACCCGTGTGAAGGAACGCTCCTCTCCGTTATCCTCTTGGTACACCATGCTGACAAACGCTCTGTTGGCAGCTGGCTTCCCCACAGGAGCTCCATGGATTAGGTCCTTCAAAGTCTTAACACGCAGGTTACTAGTCTTTTCTGCCAACACAAAGCTGATGGCATCCATGAGGTTGGATTTACCTGCAATGAAATGCATTGAAATTTTAAGTTCTGTTTCCACACCCTAAACGGATTTCCTTTTGCTTCTTTTGTTTTCTCTTATATTAATGCATCACAAAGTTAAAATCTTTCATAGCTGCCATTTTTGTCAGACCTTGCTTGTATCTGAGGCTATCCAAAAAAAAAATGCATTTTGTTAGGAAAGGTTTCTGCATAGAATTGGTGGGGAGTAGTTTGTAGGACAAGTAATGACATATGTAAAAGCCCCATAAGCTTTATATTTTATAAACAGTTTATTGCGTTAATTATTAAATGTGTAAGACACCTAGAAAGTCCCAATAAATACAAAAGCAAAATGTATAGAAGAATTATCATCTCAACCGAAAATAAATCTGTGTTGTTTTCTGATTAAGCAAAATACACAATTTGTCATTCACAAAACTAAAGTGCGTGGCATGTTATTACTAAAGCAATAGCATGCCATCCGACAAACTATTAAATAGATACCTACAACAATAACGAAGTGCAAAAATATTTAGTACCCGTATTACAAAATACACACTCCAATGTTAGTAAAGTGTTTTACAATAAACCATACCTAATTGCTACAAGAATAAACAGTACAACGAGAAGACAACGTGTTTACCGTTAGCCAATGGTAGCAAACAGTTTACATTTTGCCTTAGCTCTCCATCATAACATACCCGATCCATTGGGTCCGATAATTGCCGTAAACTTGTGAAAAGGTCCGATGATTTGTCGTCCTTTGTATGACTTGAAGTTTTCTATCTCTATTAGTTTCAAATAGCCCATTTTCCTTGTTAATGAGCTTATATTTGGATGAAAATCGGCACGGACAATGTTAAGACAGTTAGCTAATAATGCTAGCAGCCAGTCTGCAGCGAACAACTTGTCTAACACAAACAAAGTGAACTTGTAAATGAATGAACGCTCCTGCTCAACATGTAGCTCGCTTGCACATAAGTTACATTATGAAGTAAATGCAAAGTCTCTAACATAAAAACCGTGTAAAAAAATCCTTGTCAAATTTAATCGGAACACTCGTAACAACAGAGCGCCATTTTACAACCTAACAGGAAAAGCTTAAGCGCGCGAGACTCGAAACCTCGCATTTTCTCGCGAGGTGGAGTTAAAAGCGACGTAACCGTGCGACACGTATATGACTGTGTCTATGGTAACCGTTGCTAATGACATTTAAAATAGAAAAAAAATATAATTACCTTTAAATTCTACCAATATATTTGTCAAATTACTTAAGTCTATTTTTAAGTTTAGAGAGACTTTCTCTTGTAGCAAAAAAAAAAAAAAAAAAAAAAAGTGTTACCATGGTTACTAGGGCAGCCAAACCCAAACATAACACGGTGACAGCAGCGTAGGAAATTACAGTTGATGTTAACTGTAATTTTCTACGTTTTATGCAGCTAGTGTCTTACAGGTAAGAGTGAGGATATGGATTTATTAGTTCTTCTAAGAAATTTGAAATGTAATTTAAAAGCTCTCTACAAGAGAGACGGAGGAGCCAATTAATCTGGATGCCTTTTTATCTTTCTTTTCTGAATGAAGAAAAAGCCTATTTTCACAACAAAAAAACTCCACGGGATAAAGACGACCTACAGTTTAACTTAAGGTGAAGAAGCTTTTTTATTTTTTTACCTGCGGAGCCTGATATGCTATTTGGCACTGGAAGTACTTGACCTCGTTCTAATATACTGTATGTATTAATTACTGAATTAATTTAATATTTTTTGTTTTGTTTTGAATTTTTTTATTTGGAAAAGTGTTTCTTGTTTTTGAATTTGTTATCATTTCTTTGTATTTTTTTTTTTTATTTTAGCCCTTTTGTATGTCAACAGCCGCATCTATAATAACTCTTTGAAAAATTTGAATTACAACATCTTATTTCCCTTTGGGATCAATAAAATAGTTTTGAATTTAATTTTTTCCCCTCAGAACCTGACTAGAAACCATAAAAATGTATAAAGTGGACTTGCCTGTTGATGATTCACAAGACAAGGTCGTGGAGGCCCGAAGGTCTGCAGAAAGAGCTCGCAAAGCCCGATTCTTCAACCCTCGCCAGCGTGTGATGGGCGTCGACCTGGATGCTCTAAACCAGCAAGTCCTGGAAAATAAGCACAAGCGAAGCTGTGAGAAACTACGAAACAGGGATTTTGGTAACTACAAACATTCTCCTATGTCTTTTGCTTCTGTCAGACTGCCCAAGGGTGGCTGTGGCTACAATGTAGTAGCTTTCCACCATCGGTTTGTGTGTGAATGGGTGAAAGAGCTTTGGATTTGTCTGGACTAGACAAAGAGCTACACAAGAACAGTTAATTTACCATTTATGAAGAAACTACACAGTGATAAAATTACGTCTTATCACTAATAAATACAGATCACTTGTATATTTTTGAACTTATTTCAGATAACCTGCAGAGACGCCAAGATGAAATGTTACTTCTGCAAGATAGTAATGAGAAAGAGAAGCGGAAAGCTTTGCAAAAGGACCTGAACCAGTTCTGGGATTTACAGCAGCAAATGAAGATCTCTCATGATGTCGAGGTGAAGGGGCAGTACAACCTCACGATTCCAGAGTCTGAACTGGGGCCTTCCAGCATGCACATATTTGAGGTAGGATTGTGTGCTTGAACGGGCAACAGCAGTAAATCCAATAACAGTGGGAAGTCACCTTGTTCTTTCTTTGTTTTTGTTTGATTTACAGGGAGAAGATCGCAGACGGAAGGAAAGGGTTAAAGAACAAATGAGAAAAAAAGTAAAAGATTTGCAAGAACAAATGGACGATAAGAAAATGAGGGACAAGAGAGCGAAGCACAGAGGTGAAAAGAGCGAAACGTGAACGTGCACACACAAAACACACACACACGATTACCTATGAGCAGAATTAATCCAAGAGCTGCTATAAATCACACAAACGTGCTTCGTGGTTTTCCGCACAAACAATCACATCTTCCCACACAGTCCTCTCTGCCAGGTGACTTTGATGAATGCTCATCCCGAAGTGCTGCGAGTGTGTGGCTTGAGACCTATTTTCAGTGGGTAATAGCTAATGCAGTTGTAAAAAAACAAAAACACATTTCCGCACGCTTCACAGAGATGCTGTTGAACAATCAGCTGGTGAATCAAGACCTAATGTGGGCCCAGCAGAATGCAGTCGAAGAGGAGCGTAGGAAAGCTGCCCTCGTCTCACTCTGGAACGACAATCAAGCCCTGGTACGCAACAAACACACACACATTGATGCACATGTTTGAAGACGAACCCAGAGGGGATTCTAATCTGTGACAGAGGTTTCTCGGCTGGGACGTTCAAATGAGAATTGCAAACTCAAAATGTTGAGCGATGCCTACACACACTTGACACAAGAGGAGGGAGGGGTGGGGCAGTCGCATCGTTTGGTGCCAACCAACACGCACGGATGAACTAACATGATGCGTGCGTGGAATCGGTTTGTTATTTGAAAGCCCCCTCTTAGCTGCTCCCTCATTTGCCTGAGCACTCTTGTCTCAATTCCCCCTTGTGCGAAATTCTTCTATAGCCTTCAGGTCATGGCATTTTTCATGATAATTATGTAGTTTACTTGGGAGACAGTGCAGCATACAGGTGCTTTTCAATGAATTAGAATGCTCTCAAAAGTTATTTGATTCGGTAATGTAATTCAGAATGTGAAACTTATTATATAATTTCACGCAAATTAATATATTTTTGTCGACCGTGGGGGGTTTTTTTCGCAAATAATGAAAACCAGAAATCCTGTCATTCAGCAAACTAAAATATCACATAAAACCAATAAAATAATTACAAAAATTTTTAATGAGAAAATGTTATGCTACAGCCATGTTATGACCTACAAAAACATCCAGAAAACAGTTGTCCAGCAGACGGTTATTGACACAGGGAAAAAAGTTACATGGAAGGAAAATACATTATACCGCAAGAAGTCTTTGCTCACACCTCCGAATCATTGGATTCAGGTGTTCTCATCCACTCCCATGCCCTAAAGTGTATGAAGTCCTGCAATTACATGCTCCCAACATTGTGGGAAAAGTTTGGGAATGCCCCCTTCTTATTCCAAAATGCATCAGTGCACATAACAGTGCCCATAAAGACACGGATGAAGGCGTTTGGTATGAAAGAAATTGACTGTTTTGCACACTAGAGACCTGACCTCAAACCAGTAGCATATCTTTGGTATGAATAAGATTGAAGATTGTCAGACAGACCTTCTCACCCAATACCAGTGTTTGACCTTACAAATGCATTTATGCCAGATAGGTCAAAAATCCTCATAAAAACACTTCGTTCATTGATGAACGCTTTCAAACAAGAGCTAAAGTTGTTATAGCTGCAAAGGGGTTGTGGCCATCAAAGCTTATGTGAGTGAACATTTCGCAGGTTTATAAAGACTCCTGTTTTCTTTTTTTGTTTGTTTGTTTATTTGTTTCTTTGTCATAATCTTTGAGATTTCTCTAGGTCAGTGCTGAGGCCTCATCCTATATTGTTCCACACAGGCTGAAGTGCGAGCTCTGGACCGCAGGGAGCAGCGTAGGAACGAGGCAGCGGATAATCTGGTAGAAATATGGCACGCTGGGACATCTGACATGTTGACAGAGACTGCAGAGCCAGCAGAGACCTATTTGGGAGGAGGGAGACCGCCGCACGTTCTGCCAGACAAGTGGAGGGGGATGAGCCTCGCGCAGCTCAACCACTTCCACGAGCAGAGAGAGCAACAGCGCCTCGAGAAAAAGGTACTCCTGCTGTCCCGGTTATATGGTGTCGCTTCCATAAATGCATGAGTCTCCATCCAGGCAGCGCACAGCATGTCTGAAGGTTCATAACTGTTCAGTTTATTTTTTTCCTTCAAGACTGGAAGCTGAAGTTGAAACTGAATATTTTTACTTTAAGGTCAAGTCTTGTCTGTGAAAACAAAAGGATTTGCTTGATTTTGGAACAGCTTTCATGTCTACGCTGGATAAAATTAGGTTCATTTACTCACACAGAGAAAACCCATACAGCCAGGGGAAGAGCATGCAAAATTAGCTTAACATTAGATATTTGTTAGGTTTGCAACCAACTGCTTTAGAGCAATATATCTATAGTACACAACTTATGCCACTTTTGTTGTTGTTGTTGCTGTTGTTGTTGATAGAAACAACTTGAGGCAGATAAGATTAGGGATGCAGCCTGGGACATGCAGCTCCTGAAGATTTCCAAAGCAGGAGACGAGAAGGACCAGAAAATGGCAGAACTAAGAAGACAACAGAGAATCCTGATGGACCAAGAAAACAAGCAGCTGGCCAGACTGCAGCAGGCACAGTGAGCTCTAAACCCACACACGCACGCACGCACGCACGCACTTTTGTCAGGTAACTTGTTTATAAATTGATAAATAATATGAAATGTATTATAGAAATGAGCATTTTCTGTCCGTTTCTGCACACTATATGTACATTTCTGTTTCTGTTCCAGTCAGCACTATCTGAATAAGGAGCTCTATACCAACAAACCCACCAGGGATTATTTTGCCCAGTTTAACACTGGTTGCCGCTAACCAAGACCCACCACCAGCTTGTCCCCTGTCAACAATTTACTTTTGTCAATAAAGGATTGAATGTTGTTAAACCAATGATGTAGTGTCCATTGTCCAACACTAGGGGGTGCTATAATTTCAAGAAGTTTATATTCCAAGGATGACTGAATGGTTTTACACAACATTTTGTAGGAACCTTCCAAATCTGTTTACATAATCCCAATGAAAATTTGTATTTAATTCTGGACTGTGCCTCTAAGTTGCTGTGAAAAAGTATTTGCCACCTAACTGATTCTGTCGGATATTTTTTGTTTGTTTGTTTTGGATTTCAACATCAGCCAAAGACAATCTGAACAAATAGAGAAAAAAAAAATCAGTTTTCAAATTATGATTTTATTTATTTTGTTATAAAGCCATTCAAACCAATCTCAGTCTGTCTCTATGTTTAAAGTAGAGAGGACACAAAAGAACCCAGAACAACATGTTATGCACATGTTACAGGTGAGCAAGGGAGAAAAAGAACCAGACTGTTCTTTAGTGATCCAAAGTTGATGAAAGTAAAATTTACACTTGATTTGGAAATCAAGGTCCCAGAGTCTGGAGGAAGAGCGGAGAGGCACAGCAGCATCCACATTGCTTGAAGCTCAATGTGAAATTTTCACAGTCGGTGATGGTTTGGGGTGTCATGTTCTCTGCTAGTTTCGGTCTGCTGAGTTTTCTAAAGTCCACAGTCTATCATCAAATTAGTGCGCTGAATGCTCACTTCTGCTAATAAGCTTTACAGACATGTTAACTTCATTTCCCAGCAGGACTTGGCACCGGCCCACACTGCCAAATGTACCCAGAAGCGGTTCGATGAACATGGTGCTCCGGTTTCTGATTAGCCAGCAAACTTAGCTGCCCTAAACCCAAGAGAGGATCGATGCAATATTGTTAAAGTAAAGACGGAAGACACAGAAACCACAATGATGACCTGAAAGCTTTTTTTAAAGCAACACAGGCTTTTATTACACCACCTTAGCCGATTACTTGAGGGCATACAGTTCATCATTTGTAAGTCATAATCATTAAAATTACAAGAAATAAATTAAAATATTTCACTCCGTGTATTAAATTTGCATAATATATCGTATAGCATTGCACTTTCTAAAATGTGACAAGAAATATTGAACTTGTTCATGGTATTCTAATTTTTTGAGATGTACAGGTAGCCTTAAAATAGCTTTTTTTTTTATCAAGTTAATCAAAAGCCATTTGATTTACTTGATAAAAATCAAAAGGCTGTTCTAAGCAATGTAGAACCTCCTGTGTCTGTCAAGTGGGGGGCTACAAGGTCCAGAATATTTAAAAAGACCTGCTTTCACAGTATTCTGATGAACACAGCTATGGCATTTCAGTGGCTGGCATCCGTTTCAGCCGGACTGCAGGAGAGAAAACATGTGCATGGTTAGAGTTACACAGCGAGGGATAAGTGCCAGAAAGGACATGCGCAGAGGCCGACTTGCCAAAGGGGCTTTGGATCCCGCTCAAGCCCGCTTGCTACTGATGTTTATTTGTGATACTTATCAGCTCATATGGAGGGGGGAAAAAATTTGGACCATTTATTGTACAGATTGTTCAAGGTTCTTTATTTGTCAGTCATATAACCAGTTACATTTGTAGATTAATTAAGCAGTTACAGTTACATCGGCCCCATTTGTGGTGCCTCTCCTCTCAACCGCGGTCGAGCACCCGCGGGGTACATGAAGGCATCATCACCATGCTGACCAACACACCACAAAGAGGCACACAACCATCAAGCCCTTCATAATCTCACCTGATTGCTCTCATCTCCACTCAGCCATTACTTCAATCTGTCAGCTTTTTTTTTAATTTAGAGAAGCAAAATTTAAACAAACCAGTTAGTTGTTTTTTTCCCCCCCAAAGATTAGTCTGTTTAGCTATATAAAAAAAAAATAAAATAAAAAAACAGTAACAACAGTGGAAAAGCAAACAGCCAGCATCCTACTGGCTCACCCTCAGGACATGAAAAGCAAAGAGTGAGTGGCAGTCGAGTGAGTATCTGTGTGTGTGTGTGTGTGTACACTCATTTCTCATTCAAAGTTAACATTTGCCCCAAACATTGACAAACACAAATGTTCAGCAGCACATTGTTATGTTAGGATATTGGCATATTTTGAGCAGGCTGATGCTCTTGTATGAAAATAGAGTTTCATTTGTCCTGAGCGTGTCTGTTTGACCTAAACCAGGGAGCGTCTCTGCACAACTCCTTTGGTGCCTCTAGTCTTTTCAGACAGACATCCCACGTTCTCCCTCGGAGGCTGTCATGATATGTTTGGCCAGTGGAAAGCTTCAATTCAAATAGAGAGGGCACTGATTGGCTTACTGCATTCCTGCTCGACATAACTGCATCACAGATATTCACTGCACTGCAACACATTGGTGAATTATCATGTGCATGAATCCTAATGTCGCTGTCTGCGTGATGTATCTACTTTCACTAAATAACACTAAATGTACAATGTTTTGTGTTTTTTTTGGGATTTTTAAAAATGATATGTTGGCAAACATCTACAGAACAATGTGCAATTTTTTTTATTTTATTTTTTTTTTGTTTTGTGTTTTTTGTTCTTCAGCTATGAACTATTCTTTGCTACAGCCAAGTCTTACTGCGGTCATTTCTCAAAAACACAACGTCTGAATTCGTAGCAACAGTGCAGAAGAAGAAAAGTTTCAACTAAGCGTTTTTGAACAAAGTCGGGTGTTTTTAGAAACTGCATGTTTTTTAAATATTTTTTTTATCAAATGTGGTTCTTTTGAAGTGGTTCTATTTACATTCTGTGAAAAAAATTGTCCTTTCCAGATTACTTAAAACATTTCCTCTTTCCAGTCTTTTTTTTTTTTTATCAGCTTAAAAGCACAGAAATACAATATTTACCTCATCCTGAAAAGAATACATTCTCTTATGTAGATATGCCTTTATCGTACATTACCTGGCTGTCATTAAGCCTGTCTGCAAAACCCAGCTTGCACCGATGAAGGTTGAAAACTAAACCAGGCGCGACTCTTCGGTGTGTAACAAATACTGCTTCTCAATCAAACTGTATTGGATGAGATGGACAGGTATGAAAAGTTTGTTAAACTCAACAACATTTTAATACAGAGTAGAAAGAGACAAAGACAGTTACAGAAAGCTACACGTAGGTCTCGACACCGAAAAAGTTACAATTCCACTTAAAGTAAAATGACGTAACGCTTGTTGTGGGAAGGCGAGACTGTAATGACATCAATCTGGCGCTTTCTGCTGACCTGGCAGGCACAGGAACCTATAAGGAGCATTTACATATCTATAATACTGTATTATGGCTGAATAGATAGATGCAGATGCAGCTATACACCAGGTGCTACTCGATATTTTCACACAGTCAAGTTTCACACTGAAACTTGACTGTTTGATTTCAATGGAAAACAACCTGGTCTGTTGAAAATGCTAAGAGATTACAAGCTTTATGTAAATATGAAAATGATCATAAATAAAAATGCCCAAAAGACTGTTTTGTGTTCAGTCACAAAGCTATTACAAATGTAAAATATCACCAGCGAGGACAATCTGATGTATTGAATGGCAAAGGACATATCATTACATTAAAAATAATAATAACGTAAAAAATAAGATTAAAATGTACAGTGGCAAAAGAATTCAAACCCCCTTGAGCTTTTCACATTTGATCAAACTGCAATCACTGCTTTTCCACAGATCCAAATTTCTATTTAGCGCCCTTACTGACATCCAAGTAAAACATTTTTTTTCATATTTTAGAATGACCTCGTCAAAGTCCAGATTTAAATCAAATAAAAAATGAAAGAGAAAATCAGAATCTGTGGTTGACGTTTTACAGATTCTCTGAATCAGATTTTTATATGAGAAAAGTTCAAAAAGTTTTGTTTGACTCTATCGTAATGTGGTATAATATGTGATCATCTATCACAAATCCCAGTAAAATACAGACGTTTGCAGTAATAACAGCAGAAATTGTAAAAATTCAAGGAGTATGAATACTTTTCCAAGGTACTGCATGCTGTCTGTTTCCCTACACTGAGCTCCATCATCACGCTCCACGTTTACTTAATGCACCACTCTGCATGTCTAAGTGACCACACCTCAAACCCCTGATATTTCAAAATGTACAACATTCCTTCCACATGTTTATGTGTTGTTCAACGCAAGAAGAGGAAAGGGGGTTCAAATAAACATCAGCTCTTTAAATTAACTGTAAATCACACACACACACAAAAAAAAAAAATAGGATGGGACGTTGGGTGTCACATGGTCCACTGCTTTGGACTCTCCTTTGGTCACAAATGTCTAATCAGTCAGATGACTGCGAGAGGGCGTATGAATAGTCTGTATATGATTGTGCGCTGGGCCTCAAAATAAACATCAGCAACTCAAACGGGGTGAGGGGACAGAACAGTATGGGCACATACGTGTTGACATTTTGGTCTGATGGTCTCTGGTGGAGGTTAATCGAGGATAGCGATTGCATTGGGCATGCCATTAGTGGTTGGGGCGACGGTCGCGGGGTTCAGCGGGGAGTTATCTGGCAGACCGTGGAAACCCTCCGGACCTTCACTTGGACGACTGATCTGGCTGGCCAGAGATTCATCCAAGTTGAGCTCTGTGGTCAGAGCGCTGCTGCCGTTAAAGTTCAGGGTGTCCTCGCTGCACATCTTGTTGTCTTCGCACAGGGACGGCTGGCTGGCTGTCCGCTTCTCCTCCAGATCACTGGAGCAGACGAGGACATATGTGGAAAAAGAAAAAAAAAAGACAACTATGAAGAAATATTCAACCATCATCAACTTTACACAATAGTGAAATCATTGAGTATCGGCTACATTACCTCATACCTCTAAATTATTAGTTATTATTAAGTAAATTTCCCTTTAACATTTGTAGCTCCATCAACAAGTGCACAACTGCTGAAGACAGAAAGTCATGCATGCAGCAACAGGGGGTGAAAAATAGGTGGGTGAAACATATTTGCATACCTTTCAAGAGATCTGCCAAGCAGAGGCAGGCATCGGTGAGGAAATAGACAAAGAAATGAAAAAAAAAGGGGGTTAGGAAACGAAGCAAGGCAGAGGGATCCAGGGCTTTTTTCTGACATTCCACAAACAGCCAGAGTGAAACTCAGCTGACAAACCTGTACTCTCCAAACGTTTCCTCCTTTATCGGCCGTGCCTCTGAGTCCATTGGCCCGTCCTCTTTATCTTTCACTGAGGATGAGGCAGATGGTTGGATTTTATTATCGGTACCATCTTAAAGAAGTTATGTCTCTGTTTAAGACATCAATAACAGCATTCTGTCAAACTAATATCAAGTGAGCGAATAGAGGACGCAAAGATTTGGATCACCTTTTAAAATAGACTCTAATGATGGTTTCCATTTTAACTTAGATCCTCTATTCTCTAAGTTTTAGATGATAAAACACCCACCACTTCTAACACTGTGTACCAAACAGCTGACGTAACTGTATTTAGTCATAAGGAGCTATTAAATTACAAATTGGTCACTAAAAGAGAAGCAACGTCACATTTTTTTTGAAGACCGTAGTTATTTCTCCTTTAAATATCTGAGGAACAGAGAGCCAATGCTAATCTTTCAGTCCATTTAGAAAATTGGATTCGTGAACAAATAACTTACTGCTACACACAGCCGGTTCTGTCAGAGGTGGGATAAGCTTGATTTGGTTCAGAAATGTCCGTTTCCAGTTTAAGAATCACATTTACATTTTAAATCCCCTCATTTAGGCTTATGAGAGAGTGACAAAATGTTGGTTTGTTTAAGATTCCTCACCAGTTCAATTGGTACTATGAAAGTTTATTTCCTAGTGCAATTCGGCCCCTTAGTTGTTAGTTTGAAGTTTAGTTGACCTCGTTTCTCTCTCTTTGTCATTTTAGGTATTTGTTTCCACCGCGTGAGTTAGTCAGTAGTGAAAAAAAATGCAAGTGACTCGTTAACCGTGATCTCTAATCTTGAGAAACATACAGAAATGTCCAAACATAGATCGTGTTCAAGATCACGTTAAACCAAACTTGCCTGAGTATTTCCCTCCTTTGCTCCTCTTGATGAAGCAGAGGATAAGCAATATCAGCAACAGCAACGCAAGGGCGCTCACAACACCGATGAACCAGCCCTGCGTCGCAATGCTGGCCTGCACCTCTGTCATTTCTTTGGGAAGAAAACAAAATAAAAGGGTGAGAGAGAGAAAGACAACAGGTTTGATTGTTTATTGTTCCCCTCGGAAAACAGAATAGGTTCAGAGGGAAAGCGGATCAAGGAAGAATACAGAGAATAAATGAAGCAGTAGAATCTAGAGCACACTAGAAAGAGCATTATGCATTTTGACGAGGTGGCATCTCACCGGGGAAATACGGCACATGCCAAATAAACACGAGTAATGGGGTATTTTATATGGCTAACCAAGCTCTCCTCTGACTAAAGTCTTTGAAAGCACTTCACAGACCGCAGGAAAGAACAGCAAGGCGCTCCCTTTAGAAGCTAGCTTTTCATTTAGACATGCGAGGCCCAGAGGACAGAGCAGGGGAGATGAAAGAGAAGAGCATGAATGAAGGCAGAGAGAGCTACCTGTTCCTTCTGTCTTGATGCCAGTCTCCCAGAATGAGGCGTTCCCGTAGAAGAAGCGCAGGAGGTAATCGGAACCAGGAACCAGGCCCCGCAGCTGGTAGAAAGACTGAGAAGAGTTCACCCTCTCTGACTTTTTCCAGCCACCTATTTAGGCACAACATCGAATTCAGTTGCTGTTCAAGCTACCAGCGTTATGAACTGTCTGCTGTAAGGCTGTGTGTGTGTGTGTGTGTGTGTGTGTGTGTGTGTTTGCTTTATACCGTTCTTTTTGAAGTAGTGGATGTAGAAACCAACATTCCTGTGTCTCTTCTGAGCTTCCCAGCTGACATTTACAGAGGTTTCCCCCACAGACAGGCTGATGTCCGAGGGAGGAACTGCGATGTGTTCAGACCAGAAATAGAGAAACTGGGTTTAGTGACTCACTGTCTCTAGAAGACAAACAGGCAAATGCAATCAAAAAACGTAATTTATTTCCATAACTCAATTCAATAAGTAAAAGTCCTGTTGTCGAGATGTGCTGCATGAAACGGTTTATTTCAAGCGTTTCTGTTAATTATGTGTATTGCTTCATATGACCAGTATAAATGTTAACACATCACTGTGGGCCTAATGAAAAGCATGTCCACGTCCTGTAGAGTATGTGCACTAGCTATGTGGTTGAGGCTCCTGCTGCATGAATTGCTAGATTAGTTGAAGCAGATACTGATGTGTTTGGCGGTGTGGCAAGGTACCAAGTCGCCCTGGAAAATAAAATCAGCATCTCCACAATGCTGGTCAGCAGAAGGAACCAGTAAATGCTCCAACGATAGACGGCTACGCTGACTTTTGACTTGATAAACTCAGTGGACAAACACCAGCAAATGATACGGGGCTCCTAAAGCAATCGAAAACTTCACACAGCAACTTTATGAAGCTTGGCTGCTCTGCCTCTTCCCTCTTCATCCAAACTCTTTGTAATCAGCGTAAAATGCACTGATATTATTACCGGATTAGAAGTGTCTCAACATAATGTATGCTACATGTTGGTGGATACCTCCGTCTGTGCTGGATTTGAAGTTCTGACTCCAGACTCAGTTCATGTCTTGTTAATCTACTCAAAACTATCAAACGGGGGTTTTGGCTCACACGCCTCTCAAGTTGCATCCATACTCTTTTCTTCCACTCAACTTTCCAATTGCACGAGTTTCACTTTTTGAATTTATTAACTGACATGAATTAACTTGTCAGTGACGGTCTGAGACAAAGATGTACGGGTAAAAATAAGCATCTAGAATCCTACCTCCATCAAGTGTGGTGGCCCCCGTCATCATAATGGGCTCTCCCGTCCCAGCCCCAGTGAGGCCCCTCAGGTAGAAGCGGTACTGGCTGTGGCGGTCCAGGCCCTTCAACGTAAACTGGGTGATTGTGGGGTTATCTATCTTGTCGTTCTGCAAAGGGCCGTCATCGCTCTCTGTAACTGATCGCAGCAGATTCCAAAACGATTCATCGAAGGTGACAAACGGCTGACTGATGCACGTAGTTAAGATGCCGTGGCATTTTAAGGGTTTCATTGATTTATCTGGAGCTGTGCAGCTGTGCATCTTTCATGTTGAGTACAGACAAACTCATGAATCAAAGGGATGAGGTGTAATTTATGCTTACTGCGCTGGTACTGAAGCAGGTAGCCGGTAAGGATCCCATTAGGGTGGGCTGGGGGCGTCCAGTGCAGGGTCATTTCCGTCTCTGATGGGCTGTCGAGGATCAGGGATGTGGGAGGACCGGGTACTGGCAGCAACAAAACAACACCTGATTACAAAGGGCTCAGCTTAAAAGGATTCATTTTTATTGTTTGATCAAAGCCCTCCATTCAGCCTCGTCGCCCGTCGCCGTTCATTCTCACCTCCCTCCTCTGTGTCGAAGGGCAGAGGCTCAGAGTGCGGTCCCTCCGCCTTATTGTTGAAGACGGCAACAGACAGGAGATATCTGGAGTACGGCCTAAGATTACTGATGATCTTCCTTTTCTCGTTGGGACCGGTCTCCTCCACCACAGTGCTCTTGGCCTCCGTGGATCTCCGGCTTTGGCGGTGGCCCCTGGAGCCCATCCTTCTCAGGTAAATCTGGTACCACGAAATCAGTCACGTCAAACGGAAGTTATGGGTTATTTTCAGAGGTCAATTCGAACAAAACTTTTCTGAACCAAGGAGTGGCAGCACCTTGTATCCCAGCAGGTGTCCTCTGACCGACTCTATTTCTATAGCTGCCCAGGTCACGACGGCCGTAGTGCTGTTGAGTATTTCGACACCCACGCCTATCGGAGCTTCCAGGGGAACTGGGAGATAATGCGAGGGGACAGATGTCAGGACAAAGAGCCAATGTCCACAATTAAACGAAAGCACACACAGTGCCTTGTAGAAGTATTCATCCAGCTTGAACCTTCTCACGTTTTGTGCATTTATTGGGATTTGACCAGGAAGAATAGGTGGAAAGGTGGAAGAAAAAGGCACATCAAACACAGTTTTCATTATTTTTTCTTAAATCTGAACATCTTAAAAGTTTGGAGTAAGAGTCTGAACTTTTTGACCATTTCATGGAGTCATCTCCATCTACCTTTCTACTCACTCTGATCAGCTTCCTCACTGCAAAAGAAGACTTGTATCATAACATCTGACCATCTTGATCTGAATACCATGTTCCACACGCTCTGTCTCTTGGCTTGTAACAAACTGCAAACAGGACTTATTATGGTATTCTTCTTCCTGCTCTAAAAACATCCAGATTTCTAAAGTGCACAACTCCTGTCCTGTGGAAACGTTTTAAACTTGAGTTGTGGATCTTTGCAGCTCCTTCGTAGTTATAAACAAACGTCCAGGGAGCTTCTCCTATGAATTCTTTCCAAGTAAAAGCTTTTGATAAGCTTGTAGTTGTGCCACACTTTTTTCATCTTCAGGTGATACAACCGAAACATCAAAGCTTGGGAAACAGTTTTCTTACCTAACTCTGTTTTAGGCGCCTTGTTGTTGCTTTTCTTGGTACTCGTGTTCTCTAATAAACTTCTTAGGACTTCACAGTCGGATTTATACTAAGATTAAATCAAACTCAAGTGTTTTAATCTTGAGTTTAAATCACTCAAGATTTAAACAATAAACAATTAAGGGCCAGTGCCCCTTAATTGTTTATTTGGGGGCACTGGCGTGAAAGCAGATTAATGCAAACACGCACCACGTTTTTTTTTTTGTTCTTCAGAGTTAAAATACTTTTCCTTTCGATTCACAATCATGCACCACTTTGTGGGGGTCTGCTAAACAAAATTCCAAAAATACACATTCAGCTTCGTGGATGTAGTCCTAACAAAACATGAGAAGCTTTTTTCAGGGCTCTGTCAAGTGAAATGTATCTTTTATTCAATTTACCGTCCTCCCCTGAGTAGCCAATAACGGGGTCTGGCTCCGGTCCAGCATCAATTGCATTGATGGCCTGGACTTTTATTTCAAAAGCAGAGAAATTGCCAACATCATCAACGATGACCGGAGGCTCGGTTGTTTTCCTCTCGTGCCACTTAGGTCCACTGCCCACTGATCGTCTCCACAGCACCTTGTACTCGAATTTAGCTCCATTGAAATGACGTTTGTCCATTTTCTGCAAGAAAATAAATAGAGGGCATCAAACAAGACCTTTTTTGACGATTTCTTTCTTTTTTTTTTTTTTTTTTTAAATACCAGCACACTCAGGTATTAGTTGTACCTCCCAGGTGATGAGGAGAGTATTTGGTTTTATGGACTCACTCCTGACATTCTTTGGGTTGTTGTCTGGAGCTGTGTTGTGGATAAACACAAAAAATTTGGATTTAATCAATCACGATTATTTGTATAACACATTTCGGCAACAAGTGCTGTTCAAAGTACTCCACATCATAAAAAAAATAAAAACATCTGATCTTCACATTTTTTCAACAGAAATCGCGACATGTTACCTTCAGCTGGCGTGTTGTGGACTTCAGAGGGTTTGCTAGGGTCACTCTTTCCCACCTCATTGATGGCGATGACCCGAAAACGGTAGGACATGTAAGGCCAGAGGGAGAGGACAACGTGCTCCTGGTTGCCTCCGACTCTCTTCAGCTCTTCCCAGCCCCTCTCCTTCAAATCTTGGTCTTCAAACTCTATGACATACTCTGTGGAGACACAGACGGTCAGGGAAAACTTCTCAGTGACGGGAGACTCTGAGTGCATCAGTATCTGATTTCTACCATCTCGTGGAGCAAGTCATTAAAACAGGCTGGAGTAAACTGGTAGTTTCAGGTTAATGCAACAGTAAAGATTAGAGAAAGATGGCTGACGACATGGATTAAGTCTCAAAAGGAATGAATGTCTAAGTGGAAAAACAGAGCTGATGTTTTTGTGTTGGTGCTAAACCTAGAACAGCGCTCTTGTGGTCATCTCCAGGAGTCCAGCTGAGAGAGATTCCACGATGCCTGGGGTCAGAGATCTGGAGGAGGCTTGGAGGGTCTGGACGATCTGAGGGAAACACCAATAATAGTGTAAACAATGTATCTGCATAAATCTAGTTTTTAAAATTGCTGTCTAGCCCATGAAACTCTTGTAAATGAGATTTTTTTTACATCTCAACTTTCTACCCTTGTAAAACAAAAGTTAAATGAAAAATTTATATGAAATATAGCTACTGTCTTTAGGTCTTTGCCAGTGAAATCTTCAGCTGAAGACACTGCCGGTTTTGCAGTCTTACCACATAAAGTGAGCGTGGCGCTGGCTTCGACCTTGTCCAGAGAAGAGATGATCTCACAGGTGTAAACGCCCTCATCGTCTTGTTCCACATTAGCGATTATGAATTCTGCCCCATCGAATGTGTATCTGGGAAAATGTATCAATCATTATTGTTATGCTTATGTTTCTCTCCCCTAAAGGTTTTTTCTTCACATATTCGTTCAAACCGTCACTTTGTCGTGATAATATGGTATGAGGCAGATAATTGTGAAAGTAATCCCAGTGCTGACTAGAAATAACCCGTAAGAGCCAGGAGGCAGGTCTCAGTGCTGTCAATCACCTTTCCATGTGGTGCTTCTCATCCTCCCTGACCTCGCCCCCTTCTGTCCACTGCTCTGCAGCTAGCTTAACCTGCATGAACGTTCAGGCTAGTTAGCATGACCACCAATAATGGCGGATAAGCAATTTTTCTGTAACGACAACTTGTTTCTCTGCCATTAGTATATTTAGCAGCAAAAACATGAGGCTGATTGACAGCGCTAAGACACTCCTCCTGTCTCTGATTGGTTGTTTTTGGATTTCTTCAGAGGGCAATAGTAGCTCAGTGAGGAGGTGGAGGAGATCAATCTTTTCATAGATTGTCTGTGTCATAACATACTGTGACAACATGGTGACAGTTTTAATAAATCTGAAAAAAAAAAAAAACTTTTTTTATTTTTTGTAAAAGTCACAAGTTTTTCAGGCTGTTACCCTTCAACCACAAACCACAGAATTGTTTTATGATTTTTATATGAGACTAACAAAAGAGTTAGAGTTAGAGTTAACAGAAAAAAGTGTTTTGTTTTTGTTTTTTATTTCTCTCCCCTAGTAAAAATTTGTGCTGTGTTCATTTGTTTGCAGCAACCCTGAGTAAATGCTTCGTAGAAGGCTTTTGGTTGCAATTACAGCTGCAAGCTTTGCACATCTACAGAATGAAATCTTTTGCCCACCATTCATTTTAAAATAGTTCCAGCCCAGTCATGCTGGACAGCGAGCATCTGTGAGTATATACTCTTTCACATCTTGCTGCAGAATCTGTATTGCCCATGCTGAGGTCAGCAACCTTTATAACCCCAAGAGCCAATATATCCTTAACTCCAGCTAAACAAAACTTGTTTAGAGCTACAAAACCAGCATGACTCAAAAAAAAAAAAAGGAAACAAAAAGAAAAGCTTGTTTTTGTAATGCAGTGGATCCCCAGTAATGGCTAAAATTGCTACAATCCATGAATTATTGAGATTCTCTCTAAAAATGCTTATAATTATCTATTTTATTAGATAGTAATAAATGGAAAAAATGGATTAGTGGTAGAATAATTTAGTCACGTTTCACAGATAATTTCAATAATTACTGTTCTGCAAATAGCTTTCCTGTAACTACAGCAACATAATTTAGATGTTTTTTAAGGTTTTCTAGTGGTCTTTATTTAACAGCAGCTTGAGAGGAAGAAGACATGCTGCAAATGACCAGGGGATAAGTGCATTGAAGACTGTTGTCTGTGTGAGTCTGCTCTACCCCTGAGATATGTGGTGCCTCCTTGTTTAAATTTTGGATACTTCTGCAAGTATCCAAAGTTACACTATTCAAAGCACAGTGCAAACCTAGCAGAAGACAGAAAGGCTTGTAAATGTGAAAATCGGTCAAATCCTAAATGATCCTGGGTTCTAACGGGTAGATTTAAAGTCTCACTTTTCATCACTGGGGGATTCCATCAGTTTCTGGTTGTTCTTTCTCCACTGGATTTGAGGAATCCTCAGTCTGGTATCGTAAAGGCCCACACATGTAAAGATTGCTGTGTTTCCAGGCTGCACCTTCTGGTTCCTAGGTGGTGTCAGGATCACTGTCCTGTCTGGAAGGGAATGTGAAGAAATGACAAAAGTAAGCTGAGTCAATCTGCAGGAGGTTGAAGTTGCATGACTTGCACCGTGTGACTGACTTACTGAACACCTCCAGCTCGGCAATGATTGACAAGTTGGAGTTTTGAACCGAGCAGGTGTAGGGACCTTCGTCGTCATGGCTGACATTGATGATCTGAAGCCTTCCATCGGGAAGTGGCTGAAGTCTGGGATCATCCAGAAGGTACGATGCCCCTCGCTCCCTGAACACATCAGAAAACTGGCAAGCTGAGTACAAAATTAGGCCTTTCAGCGACTCCAATGAATTCACCAGTTTAAACACCACTTTGCCTGTTTTACATAAAAAAAACAAAGCCAGGTTGGACATCTGCCTAGCTAACAGATTTCACAGTCACAGTCCAGATGTAACAACATTTGGCTGCTAATTTATGCATATGAAGAGCTGCCTACGCAATAACATCAACGCTGCAAAATGAGATTAAAAAACCCGCCAAACGTCACTGGAAAATTTAAAATAAATTAGTGAGGAATTCGCTTCACCATATGACTTTAGGTTTAGGAGACCCAAAGGTCTCACAGTCCAGCGAAGCACTCTGGCCTTCAGTGACAGCGTACACTTTCCGGTCATCTGTAATGATCTGCGGAGGCAGTTCTGAAAGAACACAGAGTCATGACTATGGAGGACCAAACCTGCCAAAATGCATCTGTAAACAAGTGCATAAAGGAATACATGTTTCAGTAAAGTAACGCAGCACAAATTAAACAGTTTACAAGACTTATTATGGTATTTCATAAATTAAAATATATATTTAATTTCAAACTATAAGAATATATTTGTACATTTTAATTGAAATTTACAATTAAATTGTTTACCTTACTGCTCATTTAATCAGTTCTTTAATATTTACTTCTCAATTTATTTTTATACAGATTTTTAGGTATATATTATATATTTCACTATTAATTATTATTTGCCCTATTTCCATCCACCACCAGCCCCCATTATGCTGAATGTTAAGCTTAATATCGTCATTTTAATTTCTTTAAATTTATCATCACTTGTGATTTATTTCCTTCTCTATTTTTTTTCATATTGTTTTATGATGTTGAAATACAAATACATGGTAAGTGGGTTTGGATTGTTTTGGGGGGGTTTTCCTGCCCCCTGATGTTCATATTGAAACTGTTGTCATCTGAAATGGTGTTTACTATGGTTTAATCTATCTAATATTTGATTTTTAACAATTTGTAACCTTAAGCATGACAATAAAAAGCAAAAACCAATTTAAACATTTTTCACAGCGCTGTTTATGTGTATTTTTCTTCTCAGTTATCACAGGTTTGTTCCTCTAGAAATGCACACAATTTATACAGATTGAACTACCAATAAGTAAAGAAAAAAAAAGAACACCCACCGATGATGTACACGTAGGTGTTGGTGAGGATGGTGCCGTGTTTGTTGGAGGCCCGGCACTGGTAGACAGCTGTGTCTTCAAAGTCGACAGTATTTAGGATCAATGATGCATTTTTCGCTATCACAGTATGTCTGGAGTCAGTTCCTGTTAAGCAGTCACACATCTCAGTACATCTAAAATGCGGGAAGTTGTTTGCTGCAAATGGTTCAGTGGGATGTCTCCTCTGACCTGAGATCTCCTCTCCGTTCCTGGTCCAGCTGATGGTCGGAGAGGGCGTACCCTCTGCTTCACAGTCTAGCCTTACCATTTCACCCGGAGCGTAGATCAGACTCTCTGGGATCACTTTCCAGTATGGAGCGGCTGCAGAGGACATATATGGAGCATGCGAGGTTAAACTAAAGCATTGTAGTTTGGAGAATTTGTCCTAACAAAAAAAAAAAACCAAATTGGTAAAACAAATAAAGAAATACATAAAGGTCACACAGACTAACATGCAGAGTGCATATTTCTGTTACTTTTAATAATTACAGATCACAACAAATGAAACACCAGAACTAAGTGTCTCAGAATATTTGAATTTTTGCACTGATATTTAATTATATCACTGTGTAGTGTATTACTTTTCTGTAAGGTTTTAATTTATTTAGATACACCTGCCAAATATCAACACCAAAGCTCTGCAGTCTCTGGACTGTGTGTCTGTGGAGAAGCAGAGAGTGAGACACACCTTCTACTTTCAGATGGTACGTGTGTCTGGCATTCCCTTGTGTGTTGTTGGCTATGCACTGGTACTCGCCGCTGTCACTTTCAGAGATATTGCTGAGGCGCAGGCGTCGGTCAAACATCTCTTTGAATGTCCGGGATTCATCCAGCTCACCTTCCTTCTTCAGCCACGTAATTTCAGGAGTTGGACTGAAGAAGCGGAGAGTCAAGACACATGTTGTTAAAGGCCGAATGTAAAGACGGACATGGAAAGAGGAAGATATGAAACAGAGAAAGGAAAAGCAGAAGAAAAGCGTAAACACCCAGCAGAAAAGGAGGTATCCACGGTATGAAAGAGACGGAAGGACGAGACACAAGAGCAAATGGAGTCAAGAGGAGGGTGGAAAAATGGGATCATTGGCAGTAAAGATTGATTTTAAAGAGCAGCTTTATTTTTCTCTTTAATGGAGGCAAAGGTGCATATGTTGCCAGGCATATATGAAGATACTTACAGGCCTTGAACAATGCACTCAAGTTCTATCGTCTGGCCCCTGAGGGCCTGGTACGTGCTTTCGCCTTCAGCAGGCCTCATCATGTGTGGTCTACGGTTCCGCACTACCGAATTGGCTGGACAAAGAGAAGTGGAAATGCAGTTAGACAAAGAGAAAGACTCATGCATATGGATAGGCAATTTTCAGATAGCTGTTCTGCTGACGCTGCAGCCTCTTCAGTTCTGCTGACACGCCCTTGCAGGGAGAAACAGGGTCCCGAGAGCGAGCCGGACAAGTCCCCCCACAACAGCAACAGATGCAGATTTACAAACAGGGGTCTCATGTTAACACATGTTCATCTTTCTGACCTCTAGTTGAGCCACAGATGCTTGCAGCGGCCTCTCGGTGTGAGCTGCATCTCATTACAACTGGGCTAAGAAGGTATCGACTCCCTGCTGATCGTGGGACGCCCAGCAGGTTTAGCTGATGGCTTTGGTCAGGAAATCATGCCACCACATTTTGGCTCAACACATAAACTGCAAATGTCCATTTGAAACAAATGAAAACCACTAAAGGAGAGAAAAATGGTATATCCACTCAGAAAATATAAGCACTGTTTAAAAAGAAAAAAGCAGTTGCAGCCACTTCTCACTCAAAACTAGGAAGTACCATATTGATGAAGATATCATCTGAAGGTTTGACTTGTTTAAACATTAAACATTTAATGTTGTTTTGTCCCGACTGCTGAAGTGAGAATGAATGCCACAGTGAGATCAGAGCTTAGATATGAGCTTGAAGATACTTATGAGTCTGATAGGGGATTTAAAGAGGTCTCAAAATAATTTGAATTAAGCCTCTCCACTGTGTGGAAATTGGTCAACAAGTGGAAGACATTTAAAAAAAAAAAAAAACCCAGCATGACCAGGACTGGCCATTCAAGCAAGTTTAACCGAAAAAGCAAATGATAAAATGCTATAAGAAGCCTGAAAAAGAAAAAAAACAAAAACAAAAACTTAGTCAAATTCATATATTTAGATCCTAAGTATGATATTCAAACCTCTGGTCTTGTTGGTTTGATCCCTTTATTAAATTAGCCGCAAGTTTCAAGACATGTTTCGGCCTCACAGCTTCAGCTTAGCTCTCCTCCACCTCTGCTGGAGTCAACCTCGATACTCACAGGGGTAAACCTTCAGAGTGATGGGCTCCTGGGCCAGAATGGTGCGTGTCACCATGTACTGGACGTTGCAGGTGTAGTCGTCCCTGCTGTCATCCACTGTCAAATGAGCAAAGTAAAGGTTGCCGTCCTTTCCGACCACAACCCGCTCACTCAGCTTGATATGGTGCATCTCTGAAGAAAAGGAAAAAGAACAAAACAATTGAAAGACACAGTATATCTGAGACAGCGTGAGGTAATCTAATAACCTGAGACGCTTAAAAGGCTTGTTTTCGTAAAAGGGAGCGTAAAAATATTGCGAGATAAGTGACGAAGTGGTGTTGAGAACTTATCCTTCTAACTTTGCAATGCACTCCGACATCTTTTAGAAATGCCTTTTGAAATTCATTATGCATTTTTCACAGATATGAAAGGACTGCAAACGATGAGCATGCACAGTAAGAGTCCCTTTTGGTCCGGCATGTGTAATAAAATTGGAGATAACGAACTCACTCTGATCCATCCAGTGAATGATGGGCTCCATGGAGCTCTGAGGGGGGTCGCACTTCAGCACGATGCTGCTCCCCTCATCAAGCTTCGCCGTAACCGCCTTCTCCTTCTGCTTCTGCTGCGTAGGGGGGGCTGCACCGAGGTAAACAAGGAATAAATACACAGAGGTGAGTTTGTGTGGAAAACAGGTGGTAAGCAAACAGCAACCCACAGAGAAGATTTCCTGAGGCAATCCTCATCACACGTCATCTTAGACAAATACCGATGAGGGAGTCTTATTTCTGAATTTCCATAACAGAATCCTCAGAGAAGACCGCAGGTCGTGTTTTCTTCTTCTTCTTTTTTTTTTTTTGCCTTTAAGACACACCACAGTGAGATATGTGAGTCATGCGTGTGTGATCTCCATCTCTCTCTCCTTTCTGCTCAGTGTTCATAACCCCACAGGAGCCACTGAAGAGCGCATCACATGACATCAACTCAAGAGTGTTTCTCAGGAAACCGTTGTCAGGGAAACTGTGAAGGAAGGAGGTCGCCCAGGAGAGAGCCAGTCAGGCAGGTGGATGGATGTTCAGAGGTCCTCGTTGGCTCAGGGCTTATCTGCATCTGCGTGTTGATAATTGCGTCCCTGAATGTGATTACAATGTAGTTCAGGGAGTGGGCTATTTTTGTTTTATAGAAAGACAAATCGGTAAAGTTACAGGAGTCAAAGGGCCACACACTGACAACACGGCTATTTCAAAAATGAATTATCCGATACTTCCTTACATCCTGAGCCACAGCAGTAAAGAGACCAGAAGGAAAGAAAAAAAAAAAAAATCAGACACCACTCTGTCGTTTGGCTATCCAGAAAACAAAAGGTCATGAACTGTAGACAGCAGCAGCAAAACCTCATCACTTCATAAAAGGAACGAGGAGACGGTAAGATTCCCAAACCAGACCTCCTCCTCTTACGACAGAAACATTGCAACCAGGATCAGAAACAGTAGGCAGAGTCCAGCTCGCAGAATGGAGACACGTCATTTGCTTTGTGTGTGCAAGGACTGGAACGCCCTCTAGAAGCATCCGGACACCTCATACTCCCATCAGCAACTCCCCACCAGATGCATTGACATACACTGTTGTCTCCCAGATCCGTAAAACAAATGTGGCCTGGAAAACCAAACCTCACTGACTTCCTCAGCAACTTGATGGCCCAAATCAAACCTGGGCCACACTTCCATGACCTGGACTCTCCTTCTGAATCCAACCATCAGTCGGAGCAGACCCTCCCAGCGAGGCTGATTGTTATCAGATGTCAAATACAATCTGAGAACCGACAACTGTACCTTGTCCAACAATACACTAAACATATAACACGATGAAATGAGACACATAAATCAATTTAGATTTAAAAAACACAGGGGTTCATATGTTTGCCTGTATAGTATTCTTTTACTATTGAGTAGTGGGGGTAGATTGCTGATCTGGAGAACATTTTTGTCTATGCTCAGCTTTAAGAATGGGATAAGGAGCTCTCTGTCTTTGTGAACACTTGAAATGGTTGGCCTACTTTTATAAATGGTTTTGCCTCATTTTATTTTTGTGTTGCATATTTTCCTGTTTACTGCGGTGAGGAGAGATTGCATCATTCTTGAGCTGCAGGACCATTTCAGGGTCTGCGAATGGTCCCAGGGCCACACCTTGGGCACCCTTCATTTACAATGTTTTGTTTTCATTTAAAAACATCAGTCAAGTGGAGATTTTTTTTTTTTTAAAGTCTGGTTCTGGTGTGTGTGCTCTGAGTGACAGACTGACCTCTGTGCAAAAGGAAGATAATCCTCTGATTGTACTCTGAGCTTTGAAAATCAACTTCATAAATCTACAATGGCGAAGCTAAATTCTGAATTTCTAAATATATTTCCCATGATTTGAGTGATTTTTAAAGGAACTTCTTACCATCAGTTTTGAGGACGACTTCCTTCGACACAGCCGTCCCGAGCTCGTTGGTGGCATAGCAGACATATTTGCCTTGGTACGGCTTCAGGGTGTCCATAGTTTTACTGAGCGTGGAGAAGGCGAACGAACCGAAGCTTTTCGTAACATTAAGCTCTGTGTCAGTACTTGGGTCAAATGGCTTTCCATCCTTAGTCCATCTGAAACTGAAGCAGAAGGAGAAAGAGACAGTGAAATGACGATCATTTAAGCATCAAAGTCGCACGGTCGTGTTCAGGTCTCAGAAAGCAGTCATTTATGCACAGAAGACGTCAGTGGAATTGAGGGCACAAATGGATTTCTGTGAAACGTACATGGGATGCCCCAGTGGAGCTCAGAGGCCTGCGCTGTGTGTAATTGCGACATTCATCTCTTTTTTTCCTCGGTGATGGGAGCAGTTTTCCACTTCAGAGCAGCTCAGACACTCCGAGAGAGGAGATCGCCCGAGGGCTTAATGACATTTATCCTCTGCTGAAACAAGAACTCTGATTGGGAGAAGCAGTGCTTTCGTGTAATGCTAATATGTAGATGTCAGCCGAACAAGGAGAGGGAAGGTCACTGTTCTCGGCTTCCTGAAAAGATCAGCGGAGCTGCTCTGCAGTTATTATGCCATCAGGCTTACAGTGTCTACCGAAAAAACTAATACCGCTTAAACATTTATTATTTATTTTTTTTATGTTTTGTCACATTAAATGCATTTGTATTGGCCCATAAGAAGCGACACATAATTTGCTTTGGAAATAAAAAAGATGGTTTTGAGAATTTTTAGAAATGCACACATTTATATTTAGCTGCCTTTACTCTAACACCCCTAAATAAAATTTAGTTTAATAAAATAAATCACCTAATTTGTAAAGGGTCCACCTGTAGATACTGCTTCCATCAATCTACGATCAAAATCTATTATCTTCTTTTCTGACAAAAACATATATTATATTGTTCAGCAGATTCTTGATCTCCAGCTTCTTCCCGTTCACACTTTTGCTGACTTTAATCTTGATGTAAGTAACTTTAGTATGCTCTTTAATAAATGTCTCCCTCCCCAATATAGCTTTTTTCTCATCTGTGGTGATCCAGGATTTTGGTCGACATGTAAAATGTGATAAAAATACAAACTCTGAACACCGTATGCCCTCTCTGAAACATGGTGGTGGCAGCAGGTCAAATGTTCTTGGTAGACAGAGGAAGGTAAATACAGGGATATCCTGGAAGAAAAAAAACTGCTGGAAGCAGAAAAGGATTTGAGACTGGGCTGGAGATTCAACTTCCTGCACTACAGGGACTTTAAACACAAAAGCTACAATGACATGGTTGAAACTCAAATTACCTGAAGAGTGGTTGAATACAAGGGCAAGCCACTTTTTTTTTCAGATATTTACTCACTACAAAGATATTTACTGAAATAAAAAAAAAACATGTATTTTTTCTTGCTGCTTTTCAATTCCACACTTCTTTGCAATAGTCTGTCACAATAAAATTGAGGCTGTTGATTTTATTATGAAGTAAAACATCAAAAAGTTCAAGAAGCATGAATCCTTCTGCAAAGCACCACAGACCCACCTTGTTTATGTGTTTGCATGGATCTGGTTGTGCAGACTAACCTGGGCATTGGGACGCCAGAGGCTTCACACTTCATGAAGAGGTCCTCGGTGCTAAAAACTGTGACAGACTCCGGGTGTGTGGTGATCTGAGGAGGCCTTTTGTCTGCATGGACCAAGACAAGAGTTAGTTCAAACGGGCCGTCTCGTTCGGTACACGAACAGAAAAAAAAAACAAAAAAAAGGGACTGGAGAGTTTTCACACACAGTAAAGACTGACCAGATACTAGCCACTCTCTGCTTAACAGATGCCAATTAGTATATTGAGTCAATATCATTTGACAAAGGTCTGAAACACACAAAGAGATGAAATATGGGCCAAGAAAAAAAAGAGCAGGAGCAAGAGAGTAAGGAGAGAAAATGTGTTTTCAATGAGAGGAAATTGATGCGTAATGTAGGGAGGAGAGTTAATGGAAAAGAGGATATATGGCACAGCGTTTTCCCCGTGGGACTAAGAAAGCGAAGAGCCTGTGGGGAGAGGGAACAGGGATAATGAAAAAAAATGTGTTCATTAGAGACTCTGATTAAGACAGAGGTAGAGTCTGTGTTTGCTAAATAAAAGCTGAGAAACTGATCACTGAGCTAAAGGGGGTTTTTGTATGTTCGGCAAGTTTGTTCTTTTTAGTCGGATTCAGCAACCTGCACCTGTGAAAATACACACAGGATCTGCAGAAATTGTTAATTCTGTGGATAAGAAGCATAAAACAGGCTACAAAGGTGTTCCAAAAAATATTTTATAATTTGAAGGAATGCACATTAATCCAGAAAGTCTAAACTTTTACTTAGCTTTACTGTACCTTCCTCTGATTTGACTATACATATATAGTGGTTGTGCAAACCTAGGCCTCATTATAGAAACTGCAATTACCACAGGTTGTTACCCAGGACCTCCGAAATATGGGAAGTATCTTACTAAGCTGTAAAATTCAAAAAAGTTGGTCTAATCTGTCTGACAGTATATATTAAAGTGTTGAAAGATTTTAATTGTAAATTTAAATGTCAATTTTGCAGTCATTTGGAATTTACAGCAAAATGTGTATTTGCAGCTACTTTAATTTTACAGCAAGTTAGAACTGCAGCAAAAATGTGAAACAATTTTGTCAACAAAATCTGACTTTTCTGCATTATAATACAGAGTGAATTTTCACGATGAAAGCATGACAAAGCCTTTTGATAATCTTGGTCACAAACCTTTTATTTAGATGACACGGACACTTTTATTGACACAAATTCTTGCTTCTTGAGAAACAGGAAAACTATTGATTTTGAGAAAGCCACAGAAATCCGCTAAGTGTTGTGCAAATGCTAATACTGATGTGAGAAATGCACCCAAAGCGACAAAGAAAAACTATGACATCAATTTTGGTTTATATATTTTCAAAGTAATATTTTTTTTTTTCCAGCTAAATAAAAGTGAGTGCTTGATAGTGGGGGTCATTTTCAGCTTGACTTTAAAGGAAAAGACGCAGGTTTTAAGGAAGGGTGATTCCAGTGAGCAGTAGGTAAACAGACGTAGCAGGGAAAGGAAAAGACACCGAAGTCAGAGAGCTGGGAGAGAATAGAAAGTCCAAAAGGAAAACAAACGGCCGAGCAGATAAACAAATAAAACAAAGAGGCTAAATTCAGAAAGAGACAGATGGGAAGACTGTGAGAATTTAATGAAAGAATTCCCACTCATGGAGAAAATAATCCCATTTTCCTAGCTGATCAAATTGAAGTGAAGTCTGTCGGCATTGCTCCACTATTGGCAGAAGAGAAAGAGGAGGAGGAGTGAAGTTGCTGCTTTGTGCTTTAACTCCTCTCCTTCTTCAAGCCTTTGATCTGACAGCCCTGCTGCCAGCTCCTCAAACTTTCTCCTGCTTGCTCCTAGAGGGAAACTACCTATTGAGAGCCAACGAGACTAAAGCACAACCCCCACAAACTCAAACAGGCTCGTGTTTTTTTTTTTGTTTGTTTTTTTCCCGAAGCTAGCCTCACGTGGATCGGCACACGAGCATTAACACGGCTAATGCGCGCCCTGATGCCAGATTCATTTAAGTGCACCGCTGTCAGCAGGATGGAAAATAGCATCTCTGGCATAATGAAAGTGTTTACAATGAACTTTGGCGGTACATACAGGACAAACAGCAAGAGAGTTAAAAGCACTTACTGTCCCCTGTGCAGTTTGTCCGTCCGCAGAGATGGGCAGAGTGAAAGAAAAGAGAGGACATATTTTGGTCAGACAGACAGATAGACAGATAGATAGAAAGATAGAAAGATATATAGACAGATAGATTGATAGACAGATAGACAGATAGATAGATAACCCTATCAGCTTCCCTCAGGCCCGTCTCCTGTATTGATCATGATCGCTGCCTCAGTAACTCTAATCGACATGTTAGAGGTTCCCTAATTGAAAGGCAGGAGAAACCTTGACCTTTCCCATTCCTACGTTTGACCCACCTCCATCCCCCTTTTTTCCCCTCCTCATCATCATCCCTTCATCGTCTTTGGCCTCCTCACCTCTGTGTCACCTTGTTCCTTTGGGAATTAGATGACAAAAATCCCCGCGTTTTTTTTTTTTTTTGTTTTTTTTTGAAGGGTGCATGTGGGCTCGGCTCGGCTCTGTTCAGGTGAGGACTCGCACTCGCTTTGTTTGTGTTCTCACCATTTCAAAGTGTGTGTAGGTGGTGAAGGATTGGGACTTGTACTGATAAAAAGCGGGGAAGGGAAAAAAAAAAAAAAACAAGAGCAGCAGGGGAAATAATATTTGGTGGGTTGGCCAGCAGCAGGAGCAGCAATGGCGGCAGAGGAGATGAAGATCAATTTCCCTCCGGGCCCGGAGCTCAGCTGTAATTTTAATGCCCACATATTACATCGAGACGGTGGAAGAAATAGGATGAGGGGATGGGGAAGGGGATGAAAAATGCTCGCTGGATTTTAGTTGTGTAACTAAGTTGTTGATTTAATTCCCTTCAAACAGGTTTCACCAAGGAAACCAGATCAATAGAGGGACTAATCAATGCGGTATGAAGGGATCAATTACAGAGTAATTACACACGCCACTGGTCCAGACGAGCGCTAAGCAGAGATGCCCCTGAAAGTAGTATTCAGAGCTTTTTTTTTGTTTTTCTTTTTCTTCTAAATACTGAAGTTACTGAGGAGGAAACATGTTCACATAGTTCATCTACTCTAATTAGTCATGATTAAAGATCATTACTGGTGTGCGTTGACGAATCAACAATGCAATTAACACGACGAGCTAATCTCGTTCCAGCATTAGCAGACTATTGTTCTGGATGTTATGATATCAATCAGTACTCACAGTTGGAGGGCATTTCGATGGCTGCCCGGCTGGGCAGGACTGCGAGGGAAAGGAGGGCCAGGACACGGGGGAGGAGGTGGGAGGAGCTCTGCCCCCTACTGCAAACCTGCTGTCGCTGCATGTGAGGCATCGCTCACAGTGCCATCAATGTCCCACCTGCTCACAGTGCAAAGCTCACAGAGGCAACCACGCGCACGCCGGAGGTGAGCAGGTGTCAGGATGTGCTTCACTTGCTAGAGGTCTTGGCTTGGCTTCATATGTCTCCGGTCCTGCTGGCCTTCTGTCTTCTCCTGTTTGGGCTTTAAATCAGTGCCACGCCCTCCTGCAGGAAAACTGTCTGCACGCTGAAACAGACAAGAAGGGTAGAGGTGGGGGAGGGAGAAGAAGAAGAAGAAGAGAAAAAAGAGGGCAGGGCAGAGAGGGGGCCATGTGTTAGAATGAGAGAAAATGACCCTGCAGCATGTGGTCAGACTGAGACGCAGTTATTAAGGGATAGTTTTAATTCCGCCTTGTCTTTAAAGCAAGGTTAAGAAGTTAATGTTTCACCTGCATTAAAATCTACATGAACACAGATCAAGCAATCAGCTCATCTGAACAATATGACCCTTCAGATGTTTCCAGTGGGTGGTTATTTATGCAGAAGCCGATGAGCGTTGCCGCCAGAAATGGAGAACTTTAGCCGCTTTGTTGCAACAGTTTTCAGTTTTGGATCATTTTAGGTTTATCTTTTTAAGGCAGATTCTTGTATTTACTCACTTTCTGTTTCATGATTACTTTACTCATCCATGGTAAGCTTGAAAGCATGTTTATCTTGTTTAATTCGTTTTTCCTCCTGGGTTCCTGGAGTTTACATTCAGTGCTGTAAGAAAAACATTTGACCACTTTGTGATTGCCTAGTTTTGGTTTCTTTTTTTTTTGTTCTCTCTCTTTAATGTTTCAGGTCAAACAAATGTTAATTTAGAAAATAAAAGGAGTTTTAAATAGTTATTTCACTTGTTAAGGTGAACAAATCCAAACCAACTTGACCCTATCTGTAAATGTTGCGCACTAAACTCAATAACTGGCTGTGTGACCCTCGTCGGCACCATCGATCATGAAGAATTTGTAATAAATGCTAGTGGAGGAATTTTCCCCTCTTCTATTTGAGAATTGTTTTTTAAAGGTTTTACAAGCAGGGTCATTAAAGCATTTGCCTGACTGGAAGCATGCTTTGGTTTCAGTTTCATACAACAAAATCATTTTTAAATAACAAATCTCAGTTTCAGTTTCCTGTGTGCATAAATGTTTTAGAGTTAATTAGCCTTTAGCCAACTGCTAAGCCCTTTTTAAACCTACATGTGGCCATTTTTGTCATCCATTTGGTACTTTAATACAAATCATACTTTAGTAAGTTATCTTTCTCCATCGTTGTGTATGATGAGCATTAACGAATTATGGAGAGAGTCACTAAAATGATCAAATCTCACATATAGTTGAATTTTGTTGCATATTATTTTGTGAGAAATTTGTTTTAAACCAAATTTTCTTTTTATTATTTATTTATTTTGTATTCTGATCCTAGTCTGGGTCCGTTGACTGTTGGAAAATGTGCAAGATCAAATCACCTGATGAAATTAAAACACAGAAATCACTTTAAATGGTTGATTATCAAATCTGGTATGAAGACACAGGGAGAGTTGATAAAAAAAAAAAGTTTTCACAGCTTTAAGTCTTTTACCAAAACATCCCTTCAAAATTCCTCAACATCCCAATAAAACCGTCACCGACGAGTGTCCCAAACCTGTCCATGTTCTAGGACACACACACACACACACACACACAAAAAAAAAAGCCTTCATACCTCTTCTGATTACATGACCAGTGAACCATGTGAAGAGGTCATTCAGTGGGACAGATGGAGAGAATACCACAAGAGGCTCCCAGCACGCAGGGAAATGCAGGAAGCGCCAAAATCTGATATTCCACAGGGCGGACGCACAAACCGTTGACGAGAGGTTGAGCGATAAGAGCCGCGTCGCATCGTCACGGGAGGAGAGTGACATGTCTGGGTGGCAGCGCCGTGAGAAAGATGTGATAAAGATGCTATCAGTCACAGGGAGCGAGGCGAGCCTCTCCTCCTGGGTCTCTATCCATACTCCATCTGTACGGTTGGAACCGGGGCCGCAAGCCGGCTATCCTTCCCTGCGGCACCACGTGGAGCGAGCCTGCTGATTGTTTACACTGCTCGGCATCACACACGGCGAGCTGTTATGCCACACCGTGATTAAGACGCGCGCATGCGAGACAAAAGAAAGTGGAGGGTAGAGAGGGACTGTTTGACAGCCCCGCAGGCTGAGGGGAGGGGATTTTTGGCCCAAATTCCCCCCTTTTTTTTTTTTTTTTTTTGGCACCGCCACAGCATTTGAGAGAGGGGTGACCTTGAGAGAGAGAAGAGAGGGAGAGAGCGAAGGTGTGAGAGAGAAGAGGTGAAGATGACGAGAGAGCACGGAGGGTGGGAAGAAGGTGGTAGAGTGGTGATTATCTTTCATTTTCTTTCATCGAGTGGGTAATGGCTGCCACAGTAATTACTGTTGATATTTTATTTGTCACTCAGGGGAGAAAGTAAAAGGAGAAAGAGAATGAGAAATGTGGGATTCTTCTATAACAGGGGAGACAAATCAGATTAAATTAAAGGACAAACAGGAGCTAAACCCCTAATAAGGCAGTTTAAACTAACAGCTTTAGGATTAAATGAGGCATTACACTCACTCGCCTGCCTTTCAGAATAATTGTACGCAGAGACGAGACGGAGGGAGGGGAGGGTAGGTGGGAGGAGGACTTTAGGACTGACAAAAAGTGGATGGAGAGGTTGTTGCGGAGAACAGGAGAGGAGAGATGAGGTGAGGCTACGGAAGGAGAACGGGAGGAGAGGAAGGCAACAAACGTGACACTTATCTCATCCTTCCAGTCCACATACACACACGATGCGAGATCCTACAATTAGAGGGCGTCATTCACTTTTTCCTTTGTCCTCTTCTTCTCTCCCAGTCTCTCCATCAGACTAAAGCCTCTTTAGCCGTTGTTCTTTGGAGACAAGCAGCCAATTAGTCTTAAATCAGCCTCTCCTAAATGCCTTTAGAGGCAGACAAACGCAGCAGAGCTAGTTTGGGTTTAACTCCAGGATTAATCTGATTTAAGGTGCGAACTTGCCTGTTAGCCCTCTCCAAAGAGACAGTGAGGTAACGCTGAGTGGAGCAAAGTAAGATGCCTTTTAATGATTAGCAGCATAGCGGCTGTCGTCCTGCCAATCACGCGTCACTGAGGAGACTCAATTTGCTCAAGCTGCACAGAGAGACGCACAGAGAAGTCGAGTGGTGTCTGTAATCAGGGAAAATATTACCAAAAAACTCAGGAGACGATATTAAAATTAGTGCAAAATTATAACTTATAAAAGCATTTTGAGTAAAACCTAGATGACAAAGTGAAATTTGATGCAAACAAGAAGGGAGGAAGAAATATCTTCTTTCCTTTGCTTTTCTGGCAACACACTAAAACCAAGGAGTTCCTCTCAAACGTTTTCAAGCCGACACAGGCATCTTTCATCTTTAGAAAATCTCCAACCAACAGTTTGGTGGAAACTATCTCTCTCATATTTAAAAGACAAATCAGATGAAATTAAAGACCAAACAGGAGCTGACATGACATGACATATTAGTGGAGGGTTGCACACAGGCTGCTCTAACGCATGTGACAGTTTTGAAAATGAAATTCAGATTGTGGAGAAAATGTGAGATTATATGATTCTGTGATTTTATCTCTGTTTTGTATTTGTTTTTCTAAGCAAAGACTGACACGCGAGCCAAAGCTGCTTTGCCATTGGGTACTTTAGGATTATTGATTGTGTCACAGCTAACGTTTTTAGGTTACAAACAGCAGAACATCGATGTTTTGCTCAGTTTTTGAAGGTGCAATCTAGGAGCTGACTTCAAACGATAACAGGAGGTTTGGACAAATTACAGGAAATGTGCCGTTTTCTTCCTCCGAGCTTCCAGCCTCTGTCTGTCACGGAACATGATGGATTTGGAAATGTTGACAGCATGATGTTCATTTCAGAAAAAAGGGTTAAAAGTACATACTACTTTTTTCCACATTCTCAAGCGAACACACACAGAGACTACTGTTTACAGTTAGTGATGCTAACCCCGCTAAGCATGCTAACCGTCCATATAAAACTCTCAATATAGAGCGGAAGTTTAAAATGTCATTTCCTTGATAATTTCATCTTTGTTTTAATAGCTCTGTCACACACACCGTGTGACTTCGCCTCTGTTCTACCTATAGATAATAAATCACCGATACCAGTGGTAGTAGATATGTTAAGCACCTTGAGGCAGAATCAGATGAAAAACTGATATAATCAGGTCAGATCTTTACCAAAACTGGAACTGAAATGTGCAACAAATCTCAGATCTAAACACTTGTAGACAAACACAAACAAAGAAGCTTGCATTCAATGAACACCCAGTCTCAAAGGAAGGAGGGCAGGCAGGCACACACACCTCTGTCACACAGATAAAAGAGCATGGTTCAGTGGTCTTCAGTCAGGGGGGGCAGACATTGCCTGAGACAGTCTTCCTGCAGTGCTGAGAAGGAGCAGTAAAGGAGAACACTATAATGGCCTGGGAGGAAGAAATAAATGACTGCGACGTGAAAGAGCGTTGCTATGTAACAAGGACAACCCAAACACGCTGATTGCCCAGACTGATGCGACCCGAGACACATACACACACACACACACATACACACACGCGCGCAGACAACTTCTGAGCTGCATGCGCGGCATGAAGCCAGAAGGTTGCTCCATTATCACAGGGGCGAGACACCGACATCGAAGCAGCTGCCCCGACTTCTCTCTATCCGAGCGACTGCTGCGCTGCCGTCAATGATCCAATCTCAGCACTGTTACCTGCTTCATTGGACTGGGTCAAAGGTCAGGCGTGGGACGGCTGCATGCAGCTGGGGCTCCGGTGACCTGACGGTGCTTTTAAGTGCTTTTTAAAACTATTAGCACCGCTGGAACGTCAAACGGTGCCATCAGAAGATTGTTCAGCCACTGGAAGAGTGTGAAGCGAAGGCAGACGTGTTGAGATGTGAGGGTGTGGCTCTTCTTCTTCTTCTTCTTCACAAGGAACCCAGAGTGAAAGAAGATTAGCTGCCAATGGTTCATGTATCACACAAGCTAAATGGACCAAGTCAATTTCCCAGATGCTTCAATAATTTATGAAGTCAGGCTCTGAGGCCTTTTTCACATCAAATTCTACAAATTCTAGTGTATCTGACGTTCCGCATTACAGTCGCTGCTGCTGTGATTATCAAAGATTAACTACTAAGTTTTGTGTCCTTCACATTTTATACAGATCCAACACAATCCAGACTGACAGAACAATGGTAATTTTGCTCATTTACAATTTTCATTTACCATTTATTGAAGAAATGACGTCAATATACAAGCATCAAACAGTCTCGTGGGATTGTTTTTAAATAGGAATTTACTTCTTTTTTTTTTTTTGCAGAGAATCATTAAAATAATTTCACAAATCTTAAAAATTGTTCGCACGGTTTTGATTTGCAACACTGCAGAGCGCGCTTTCTCTGCCGCCCACTTGCTCCCGTCTTTCCGCAACAAAATGTCTTCATTAACGTGAAATTGACATGCTGGGTGTTGCCGAGCACACTGGGTCCTTCGCAGGCTCTCTCGTCTGAGCAGAAACACAAGATCAAACCTCAAGAGTCCAATCAAGTCTTGAGTTTCACACGTTATCTGATCCTCGCCGTGCCAACCCACCCACACGTACGCACTGTTTGATTCATATCGGCGCACGTCCTCGGACGCCGATGAATGTAGCCCAGTATATTTTGTCTCCCCGTTGCAAATTATGCAAATGTAGGTTTTGAAAGCCCTCCTCGGCACACTTGTGATCAAATGAGACTGGATTTACAGGGCGAGCATGTGTGTGCACGTGTGCTCTGACGTCCTGCGCGCCCCGTCACGCCTTGCCTTTAAATATTAACTACCTCCAGCTGTGAAGATGTGTAAGGAGGAGAGGATGCAGGACAGAAGGAGAGGGGGAGAAAAAAATAAATGAACACATGCCCCCCTTTACCCTCGAGTTGTACCCCGAGGGTTTGTCTGAAGAAATATAAGATGAAAAGGAGACGAGTGGAGAGATATTGAAGGGATGGAATGATTTAAACCATAATAAACACAATACTTACTAAAAAAAATAATAAGTAAAGAAGTAGAAGTAAGTGTCAAAGAAAAAGAAATTATGTTTGGAATACAAGCTCATGCCAATAGGGGGTCGTGATCCTTGCAGAGTGAATTATTCATAAAAATCCTCTTCCTGTCAGCACTATTTGCTCTGAATTCGCCCAGATTCATAATTGATTTTCTTCCCATTCATTCATGTGGTTCAGCCTCAAACGGCTGTTGCTGACCGTCCGCTCCTCTGTCTTTGGAGTAGCTGTCTGGTTCTCTCACATTCACCCTCCTCTCTGGCAGAGTCATACTTAATGCATGACTCTGTTACAGTGAGACGAGTCTCAGGCCCACTTTGTCACTACGGCAGAAAAAGTACCACAAATCATATGAAATAACATCCGCAGCTTTTTTTTTTTCCCTTCCCACAAGAACACAGTTATACGTCAAAGTGTCTCGCAAAAACAAATAAAAAAAAAACGTCACACCCCCATGGACGTTTTCACATTTTGTCACATTGCAGCCGCAGTGAGTGCAAATAAAGTGTGGTAGTCATTTTGACTCACAGCAATTTACTCCAATACCCCTATATTAAATTTAGCATAACCTATCAAACACAAAACATGCCTACATAGAGTCCACAAAGGTGTAAATCAAACTCTATAAATACATTTGTTCTGTGGAGGTCTCAGAAATGTGACATGCCTCATTTTCACTGAGCTATTCGGCTCGAGTCCCTGCAGTTCTGCAGGCTGTTGCTGCTGCCTACTTGTGGTACACAATGTTTGACAGAACAAATCGTTACCACAGTGAGACACGGTGCTGGTGGCATTATGCTGTGGGCATGCGCCTCTTCAGCAGGGAAGGGGAAACTGATTCAATGCAGTTTTTGATCGAAACAAGACAGATTCTGAACAAATCTAGTGGGGAGGGGGTGCTACTTTACAAGGCACTGTATCATTCACCTCAGCGAAGATTACTGCATTTTAATTTTGTGCACATTTGTCTAAAAGTAGTCCCAAAATGGGAGCCATCTGAGGAGATGACAAACCAATTTTCCTGTCACCTTTTCATCAGTCTTTGACTCTCTCAGCCCTCTCGGTGTTTGATACTAAGAGCTTTTCTCATTTCCCAACAACAATAAATCTCATAGCTCCCCACCTCCTCTCCTTTCTGCATCAGCCCCATGTTCTCTCCATCACTCTAATAAACTGCTGCGGCAGCACTCCAGCTCAGTCAATAGACAACACCGGCTGCTTAATTCAATATTTGCAACTGTAATGGAAACGAGGCTTTTGCAGCGTGACACACAACAGGATTCTAGCATCCCCGCCCTTTGACGGCAATACTCTTTATTTAAAGGGCCAAGTTGGCATGTAGCTGAAAATGGAAATTGCCCAGCAAGGAGGAGGACAAAAAGGAAACAGCGTGGAGCTAGAGCTTATCGGGAATCAGGCTACACAGACAGCACATTTATCAATACCCGCTATTAGCATAAACTCGGCGGTTAGACGCTTTGCTACGCCTACCGGGGCCAAACGCGCTAATGTGAAAGCACGCCTCGTGGTGTTGTCCCCTCGTTTCCCAAAGCCCACGCCCTCCCCAGTGAGCGGCCACTGCCCCGTTTGTTTGGACAGGGGTTAAGGGCTAATAGCAGGGTGGCTCAAACATGGAGAAAATAAAGGTTGGCAAAAGAGCCATAAGGGCAATCACCCACTCCCTTTTACATCCTGGTTGCCATGACAACAACGTCTCCACACGGTACATCCCCCCCACTCCACCCCCACTATCTTCCCTCTTACTCTCTTGTACATACAGACTCAGTTTATTCACACATATGGTCACTAACGGGGGTTTTGCGGTATCGCTTACATATGCGCCCACACGTACGCACTCTGCTGCTGCAAACCGACTGACAGGCCAACACCTTGAAGGCAGCTTCACGCCCATTTATGCATCACTGAAAACACAGCCTTTATGCCTGTTTACACCTACTTAACCCAACGTGTAGCACTGGAAGCTGAACGTGTTTTTTTAAGCATTTATAAGCATGCATAATTTACATGGCCATCCAACTCAAATTTAAATTACAAAATCCACAATATCCACAGAAGGCATCTCATATTCTCTCTCTCCACACCAATAAACTCACAGAACCGGGAAAAAGAGAAGACAAAAAAAAAAAAAAAAAAAAAATGATTTGATTTATTTATTAATGTTTTTCCCCCTTAAGAAACAATAGGTATGTTAGACGAAAAAGTGGTGAATAATTCAAGAAGAAAGGACTGAACTCATTACTGAAAGTGATGGAGAGAAAGGAAAGAGAAAAAAGAATGACCAATGAAGAGAAAGAAGGGCAACACCAGAGGGACAACAACAACAAAAAGTCTAAAAAATTAATCGAAAGTGCACAAAAAACAAAAAGGAGAGAGATGGAGGGGGTTTGTAACAACAAGGACACGAGGAAAATGTTAATGGCCGACATGAAAGAAGGGAAATATTTAGAAAGGAGATCTGTGACCAGTAAAAGCTTTGTGATGGTCAAATCAGGGTGTTGCACCAATGTAACAGTGTATCAGGTTATCTCTATGTGTGTGTGTGTGTGTGTGTGTGTGTGTGTGTGAGAGAGACCATGTGTATCAGTAAAGATCAGCATGTGTGTCAGCAGGTCAGCTAATCTCTCTTGTCAGCTAATGGAGCCGGTCTTGCAGATGGAGTGCTGCCTCCAGCTCTCTCTGCTAACAACATGTTTGCTGCTGCTGCTCACTTTCGTCCACATCTGATAAGGTAATGTGTTTATAGTCGTCTGACTGTCAGTCACTCATTTACAGGAAATAAAGGCTCCATGGTTTCCAAGACCCAGTACGCAAAAAGTAAATAAAGCAGAGCATGTGTGTGTATGGGTGTGTTTGGTTTGATCAGGACGGTATGGGCTCATGATGGGAACATCATGAGCCTTGTTATTTTCCATTAATGTGGCCATTCATCTGCAATCTAACTGAAAAACAAATACTTAATTAAATCTTTGCAGTTTTTCTCTTTTTTTGCCATATTTATAACAAAGTAGAAAAAACAAGAAAGCATGGTTTGTTTGAGAGATCTAATCAAATTATGTACTTTAACATGATGGGAAGGATAAAAGGGAACATGACGTGTTTGGCTTTTTTCCATTTCATTTCACCTGTAATCAAACTGAAGGAAGCACAAACTGACAGCAAGCATGATCCCAGTGCAGAGCTAATTGCAGAACACTAAAACATTTGACCAGAATACATAAAATTGATGTAAACCAGCAAGAAAAACAACTCAGGTCTAATTTATTTTTAAAGCGCCGTAAACACACAAACAGTATTGTCAAAGTGTTGGGATCAAAGGTTTTTAACAATGAGAACCGAGGAGGGAGATTCAAAAATATGACTTTTTTTCTCCTGGCTATGCAGTCAAGTAGTTAAAATCATCTAAAATAATGTTGTTTTTTTTATGAAGTCATGTATTTGAACAATTTATCTCAAGGGGTGACTACATTTTATAGTTTCTAACATGTCTAAACATTTTCGTTCTTTAAAAAAAATGTTTTGGAAGGAGTTCTGGCATCATTCTTTAGTGACACATACTGTGTCATGCAGACTGCAGTGAAATGAAATACAGTTTTACCTTTTTTATCTTCTTTGTTTTGGTTTGACCTGATCAGGAAATATTCATGAAATTATGCAAGAACGGATAAAAAAAAAAAAACACCACAAAAAAATAGGCCAAATACAAAAGTCACTCAGAAAAATTACAGAAATTTGAACAATCCTGATCCTTTAATAGCAACATTACGATCTAAACTAGAAATAAAAATTATTTAGTCTATTGTATTGAAAGAGTCGGGGGAACATTGCCATGTCGATAGAAAAAGTGCAGTTTAATGTTTGATGCGCTTAAACCGAAGAGTTTAAGTAATATTGTACTTGATTAAAAAGCTTTTAAATAAAGCTAAACACCAAACTGGTGCTTTCTGAAAAGTTTTACAGTCTCTTGTTTTTGTGTTGGGTTAAATTCTGTTAGCTCAAGTTGCCGTTTCTTCGTGAGATGCCACATCTTTTGCAGCCGTCCTTGTGTTCAGTTCCTATGACTCTGCTTCTAGAAAGCAAACCCTAAAAGTCAAAACCAATAAGCGAACAAATCAAACACTTTCCGCTTCTCCTAACGAGAAGCAGAGTTTGTACACATGCATGCGAACACAACCTCTCTTTTACGCTGTGCCACTTCTTGCTTGTAGGTGTCATTTGCTTCATTAGTAGCAGCATCGTCAGACTCTGTGCCTGCAGCACAAAATACCCTAATTACATGCACACCCTGAGTGTCATGTAGAACATAAAAAAAAAAAAAAAATGTGATGCATACAAAACCCCCACATCCTCACGCTACTCATCCTCAAAGACAGATGAGACACTCAGGGGGTCCCACTTACTACCAAAGGAGTGACTGAACTGTAAAGCACACGCTGCAATCTCAGAGGCAGACACTCCGCGCAGTCCTGCCTGCAGTGTGTAACTTGCGAGAGATACTGACTGTGGCAGAATGGTTTAGTGTCCATACAGCAGGTAGCTAATGGTGTTAGCTCAACCAAAGAGAGACAATCATGACGTTATGAAATTACGTGGAAGAAGCTATTAGAAGTGACCTTCTCTTCCCCCCCTCCCTGCTTCCTTTAATCCTCTGCGCTCCGACTCGTAGTCGACCCTTTTTCTCCCTCTTTATCTCTCGCAGTCAGCCTCTCCTCTGAAACAAGCAGCTTCTTCCTTGTATTCCTCCTCGTGTTGATGCACATTTTGACCTTCCCCGAAGTTGTTTTTTTTTTTTTTTTTTTTTTTTACTTCATCTGCCTTTGTGACGACGTGCTAAGTGAAGACACTTCAGTGAACATGTTTGTGCGCAGATATTTTGCTCCCCAGAGGAAGAAAAAAAAAATTTAAAGGGAGATCAGTCGGATGGGAGAAAGGAGATTTTAAATGTGTGAACTAGTAAAGCCTTTGGGGATCAAAGCAGAGCCAGGCGACCCAGTAAAAAAGAAAAGAAAAAAGAAAAAAATGAAGTCGACATCAGTGTGGTGTCTGCCAGAGTTTGCCCTGAAACAAGATGCAGCAGCTTAACACAGCTGGAGATGACAAATCAGCTGCATCAACACAAACAGAACCAGGGGGTGGGAGGAGAAAGGGCCACTGAGATGGATGCTTTTTCACACCAGGAAACATCACCAGAATTTACACAAAGATGGTGACTTCACATCCCTACATATCATTATTATTCAAGTCCACTGTGCATATAAGAGGAACTGTGTTGTTGGATCAGCTTCAAGTATGCAAGGGAGCACACGTGTGCGCATTTGTGTCCGTGCTTGGGTCGCATCGAGTGAAGCGTAGTGGGGGGGTGGGAAGCTAACGCTGCATGCTGCAGGTAGCAACGTCTGAGGCGAGGCGGGGCGGTGCCGGCCGGCAGTCCTTCAGACAGGGAGAAGAGGAGGGAGCGGTCCCTGGGGTCAGATGATAAGTGGCCTATATAGTGCTGCAGGACACAGCTGCCAGCCGCTCATGTGATACGCATGGAAACGTGGCCGTCTCCGTAGGGAAAACAGGCACGCCACCACCTGAAGGGAGGGGCAGGTGGTGGGTGTAACCTTTGGTCTCTAATGCAACAAACAGACAACTGAGATTATTTGTCTTGAAGAGGAACTGCAGCTGTAAGGATGAAACAGTCAACAGGATGTCCATCTGCTGCAGTCCAGTATGTTTCATGTATGTTGATGAGCGTGTCGTGGGATGGTGATAATATTGTTGTGGTGCTGAAAATTAAGCCATCAACCAGAATTGACCTTAAAATCTGTCTGAATGTTACTTTTTCAGCATGTTGGAACATGTCTGCCCCTCATTCAGGCTTATGACAAGACGACTAATGTTGTCTTAAGCCATATTTACTTTCACTTTAGGCTCTTGGAAAGTTTAAAATAACTATAGAAGAAGTTACTCAGTTTGTAAAGAGTTGCTTTTCTGGAGGGAGACTCACCAGATGGATTTAATAAATAATGATGGATCTCAGCACACAGAAATGATTCTGTTGTAACAATGTTCGAAAGGCTTTTATATTTCCCCAAAAATGTTGCCACATTTGTAAGGACATTTAAACACAGTGGGTGCTGCTGTTGAATGCTGTTAATTATAGTTCTTAAAGGAATATCAGGATTGGCCAAAATCTGTAAAAATGGATTTAAGCTTTACAAACCCAGGGGTCAGAAATTACATAGACATTTCTTATCAGGGTATTTCTAAATATGGGTTAAAACAAGAGCAAAGAGAAACTTACAAAATATGAAATCCTCCCAACTCTAACTGGTTCAAAATCATGCAGATGCTTGTTTAAATATATAATAATAATAATAATAATAATAATAAAAACTGTACTGAATACAGTTCAAGAGCAGGTCTTGGTAAAAGTTGTCTTTGGTTGAATGTAATCCCATCTTTTCCTCCACTTCAGGGAAATGAGCTGCTGAAAGAGCAAGGTCAATCAATTCTTTGGTGAGACATTTGCATGGGAGGACTGCAGTGGCTTAACGGCCCTGGTAGTGGACAGATTTTGCGTGTGTGTGTGTGTGTGTGTGTGTGTGTGTGTGTGTGTGTGTGT
>NW_015113039.1:420717-440049 GCF_001443285.1 Poecilia latipinna
GTGTGTGTGTGTGTGTGATCTCACTTGACTGGGCTTATACAGACATGCAGGAGTCACACATGCCATTACAAAATTAATCAAACACGCCGAGATGCTTTCACTCAAGCCAAACAAAGAAAATTAGCAGCTTTATTTGTAAGCCAGTGCCAAACAGGCAACATGATTATAAGATTAAAATAATAAACTGATTTACTCTAAGTAAGGAAAACATCGCTGGTTTTAAGGTCTTAAGGCTCAAGCTGCTATGATAGCACTCTCTGTCTGATTTTCCCTGCACACCTTTGTAAGTCGATGGTGAAAATAAAATAGCCAATCAAGATACAATTATTGTTTTGTGGATGTGTTTAAATGAGATTTATCAAGTGAATAGCAATATCTTGCCTTAGCAACAGCAACTGGGCTCCAGCTACCTCCACTTTCAATGAAAGTGTTGACAATCTGAATTAACTGTTGCATTGATTTTTCTGTAATAAATGGAAATCTTTTTCTTCCTGCTGCGTTTGCATTCGGCTCTTCTTTGTGCCTTGCTCTGTCTTCTCGCCCTGCAATGAAAAGTCAATTTCAGACATTTCCAACTGAATTTGCCAAATTTCTGATGGTTTGTGTGAACCCTTCCAGGTTGAGAGTCGGTCTTTGCCTCTGGTAGAATGGAGCAGGAGATGGTTTGGCAGACGAGGCAGGAGTCTGTAGTAAAACAGCATTGCTGTGTTCTGCTGTAATGAAAAGAAGAGCTGAGCCAAAAGTAAAGCTCTTGATCATCTCTGGGTTAACCCACACCTAGAGCCACGAGATGAGGACCATGACCAAAAGAATAAGATCATGGATTCACAGGTACAAGCAGCTCACCGAATGAGATCAAGTAAGCAGAGCTTTATGGAGAGTCACTCCTCCTACCCATCAAAAGGGGACCGTCTGACCAGAAAGAGCCTCCATTTGAAGGTGAATCCGTGATCTTGTTCTTTCGGGTTTGTCTCAATGAAAGGAGACCCCAAGGCAGATCCTGAACCCAATGAAGCAATGATATTTCTCTTATTGCCCAATGAGATCTCCCTGGATGGGATGAAGACCCAGAGAGAGGGATGCCTCGGTCTCCCTCCCGGACCATTACTTGTTTGGCCCAATGCTGGATGAGAGTAAGGCAATGGATGAATGCCATAAAAGTACACAGTAAATCAAATCATGTATGAAAAGCAGTCTTCCTCCACAGCTTGCCACACAAATCCAAATTTCAGATTTGTAAACACTCTCCAGAGTAAACACACACAGAGAGAGGGAGAGAAGTGTATGCAGCTGCAGACTGCTGGTTTGGGTTAATGATCAAGTCAGAGGAGTCAGTTTAAGAAGATTTGCCTCCCATTCAAATGTGGCTGACAGAGGATGAAAGACAGCCGCGAGACGTGGGGAAACGGAGTTTGCATGGTGATGTGGCTCCTGGGCTTCAATTTAACCAGCGCGCACAGCTTGCGTGATTGTGTGAGAGTGTTTACTCGAGGTGTGACGGGTTAGTATTGTTATGCATGACTCATTTTGTTGGTGGTAGCATGTGTCAGTCCGTGTGTGTGTGTGTGTGTGTGTGTGTCGATTCCCGCTCATCCCTTCTCTTTTCTCACCTCCCAATCACCATGACAACCTCCTGACTCCAGCTCTGCCACACACGGCAAATATTTCTCTCCCTGCCTCTCCCCATTCCACATGTTCACCTCCTTCCCCACCCCGTCTCCATCCCTCGCTCTGTCATACGTCGACTCTCTCTTACTTCATCTCCCGTCTCCTGCGTCTCCATCTCTTCCTCACTCCCCGTCTCTCCCTTTTTCTTCTTATGTCTACACACGGCTGAAGGAGTTTCTCTTTCCCGACTGTCATCCTCGCCAAGCGTCTATCTTTCATTTGCACTCCTGTCATTTCATTCCTCCTCTGTTCTTTGCTCCCTGCTGATTGCCTTTCGCTATTAGTATGGAGCACCACTTTCTCCCTCCACCTGCAAGATTTTGCTTAAGAAAATGTTGCCCCCTAAGTACAGCCAAGATAATACTCAATCTAATTACAGGTTGCATTCTATCAAACTCTACCATCAACCTCTGTGAACTTGGAGAGAGAGAGAGAAGCCAATCCAAGGGGAGATTTGCCAGCTGGCAGTGCATCGATACAGTCCCTCAACCCTAAGTGGCTCTCTAACTCCCATCACATCTGTTATCATCATGATCGGGAAACCGGTTTTGCTCTGTAACTAAATCAAATCATGACCAATCGGACCTGTGGTGGGGATGCATTTGAGCAGGAGCGGCTTGTGTTCTCCAGCGGAGGGAGGAAGGCCGAGCACCATCAAACGCTGTTCTGTTATCTGAGGCCTGCAGCCCCGTTTCTGCACCAGACCCCCCGTTTCGGTAAATCCTCCCTCCAACCCCCCACCCCCCCTTGTGTCGACGCTGCTGAAACTACATCCACGCAGCAGCCCCTCTGTAGTGGTGCAAAGAGATCAAGGACATGACATTTTCCGCAGCGCGTTCCAATTTTCCAGCAAGGCGCAATATGAAAGAGGGTAAACAGACAACCTGTGCCATCCCGACTGCGTTTGCACCAGACTGCATGTGCATCATCTCCAGTAACATATTTAAAGAAAGTGACAGGCTTTATATTTTCTGCCCCTGAAGAGAGTCTAGCTGTGAATATGTACAAAAAGTGACGCTGCAGTCTTCTATATTTATATTGCGCTGCTGAGATGCAACACCGGATTAATAACAATATGGGCCCTTGGGCTAGAGCTGGTTTTGTGGTAGCAGTACCTTGTCCACACATAATTATTTTATGCATGCAAATTAATTTTCAAGGTTTTTAGGGCTTGTTGGCCAAAACAACATATTGTCTGCCCTTTAAAAAAAAAAAGAAAAAAAAAAAGTTCCCTTTAAAAATAGCATCAATTCTAGAAATATTGTTCATCTACACTAAAAAAGCTCAGAGATTAGAAATGAATAAACAATTTGGAAAAATCAAGACGATCAGACTGAGAATTTTCTATCCCACGTAATTAAAGGTGAAAGGACTTGCTTCTGAGTTATGTATACAGATTACTAGTTGTCATGGTAACACCTGCACAGTGCAAATGGTTTCACTGCAATGTTTTTGGTGTCAACCCCATTTTTCAAAGTTTGTGTTTTTTATTCAGTAGAGCTTTGCATCAAATGACCTTTTTAAAATTCTCTCACTGAAAAGTTTTTATCATTACGAAGACAGTCTCTTCAAAATAAAAGCACTTTCTGTCTGATTAATTCAGACATGTGACATTAACTGGTACAATTTCTTCTGGTCTTCTTTAAACTAAATACCTACTTCTGTTTCTAGTAGTGTGCATAAAATACCCCAATAATCTCAAAACAATTTACTGTAGTTAATATTTTTTGCACATGTTAAACTGAGAATTAGAAAAGATGTTAAACGCATTTGTGTAAATTGGGCTTTAAGAGCTGTTATTTAAATTTGTAACCAGGAACAGTTTTGTGTTTTAGGGAGAACAGAAGCTAATCTCCCCAAAGCGATGTAGCTATATAATATTCAGCCATTTCTTGGGGAAAATCCTTCAAAGAAAGTTCAGCCCAGCAGCTGCAGCCGCATCTCTTACTCTAAAATTTTTCCTTCTGCTCTGGCAGATGACAGGAAGACTTTGTGTCCAACGATATAGCCGGAGACGGAAAGAAAAACAGATGCAGAGAGGTGAGCCACAGCAAAGCAGAGAACACCACGGTGACCTTTGCCTGCGGCTGATAAACAAAATGGGATTTTCTTAGAGAGTTTGAGCCAACAAGCTCTGACAATTCGTACCGCCACTTCCACGGTTAACACACACGCAAAACAAGATGCTTATACACTGCAGCTAATGTCTTGAAAATACTCCCCCGGTAAGTCAGGCTTACAAGCAGCTTAATGTACACAGATACACACCTCTATGTGGAGAAAATAAACCCGACGCAGTATTCTGGCACACCTAATCCCCTGCTACAGTGGCAGATATCTAAATCATCCTCCATCCTGTGATAGCTGAGTTTAAAACATGCTGATGTTGCGGCTTCCTATATAGGACACGCACAACGGCACTTCAGCGACTCATCCCAGCTGGTACAAGCCTAAAAACAAATGTGGGATGGTGTCCATTGTCTTCCTTCAAAAGAATCTCTCTTTCATCCTTCCCCTAACACCAATTGCCTATGGGAGCCCAGAGGCAGGGACCTACACCCGGGACAACATAGCAGGATCTTAGAGGTAATCAAACCCCTTCGCCACATCAAGTCAGGGGGTGAAAGGGGTCGGTCTCTGCCTCAAACGAAGGAGTTCCTTAGTGTTTAGCTTGCTGAGCTGGGATAGAGTGAGAGACGGACAGACGGATTGGGATCTAGTCTGCAAGAAGGCAAGTGTCGCTCCCGCCAAAGAGAAACAAAAACTGAGTCACAACCAAAGCTCTTCATTGAACCTTCTGTCCATGTTCCAACGTTGAGGTTATGAAACACTGATTGTCACTGAAGATCCCAGATGTAAGTGGCTAAAGGTGTTTGCTCAGTCGGGTGGCTTTGCTCCGTTTTAGGGATGGCATGAATAATCTGAAGTAGTTTGGATATCTTTTCAGGATGGCTCTTGTGTGTCAGGGCAAGTCCACGTGATAGACTGTAGGAAACACCCGGACCCTAATGGAGGAACCATTCACCTCCCCTCTGATCTTGTATTTGCAGGGAGAGGTGAAACCAGTATTTCTGACACCTGTGGCAACAGACGGATCAAAACACAGAGAACTGCACACGCAGCTCGGAGCCCTGTCAGTATAACTCACCGTTTGCTTCTTTGTCTGCACGGTAATAACAAAGGCTGGTCAAAACACATTAGACATAAACACAAGGGGACATGGTGATGTTGGGCGTAAGAAAAACTATTGTGATGAAGATGAATAAATACAAGCAGGGAGAATAAAGTGTTTACTAACCATCGGAGGCATGCCTCTGCCTCAGCACTTACCGCCGTTATCATCAGCAGAGGATCTTTACCCTCCCATTCCTCTCTTAGCCGCCTATTTATCTAACCACATTGTCATCCTCTCTGCTAATACTTCCTGGCTATTTGCCCTGAGCAGGAGCAAACTTTAGTGCTTCTTATTAAGATTGTTACCGATAGAAAATGCCCTTTCATTCTCTCAGCAGCCACCCCACCTTCCTGAACGAGACCTGGAGGATTTAAGCCTTTCCTTCTGTTTATAATTACCTCATTAAGCTCATTAACAGTGTCCGGACCCCTCGGTCTCTTTTTCCTTTTTTTTCCCCCTCCTTTAACTCCTTGGGGTTTGTTTTCACAAAACCGCCTCCCTCTGACATCTGCCCCCCTCCGTTTTCTTTCTTCTTGTTGCGCCTGTGTTTTCTCCCAGGGGATTACCCCCATTCATCCTGTCTTCACACTGACAAGAAAACCTCGCCCCAGATGCCTGCTCAGCGCTCCCTGCCACATCGTTATGTCAAAAGGACTCAACAAACGTATTTACCTCGCCACTGCGAGTGTGGTCACAGCGACGTCTCCGGTCTGTCTCGGCGTAAACAGACAGCTCGGGCTTGTTTTGCAGCTCCGTGGCCGATTAAGTCTAATGAATTCAGAGAGAGAACCCAAACAAATCCAACTCGGTCCTGATTTAAAAAAAACAAACAAACAAACAAACAAAAAAACAACATCAGACCAATCTTGCAAGAACGGTTACACAGACATCATGATTCTTTGCAGAGAAAGCAGGAGGGAAAGTGACTTTGGCTAGAATAAAACAAGAGATGGTAGATCTTTTTTCAGTAATTATGAAGAACACTGTGGAGGAAACATTATGCAACCCCTTTAATTCACTTTTAAATTCCATAAAATGTGCAGAGGATTTACAAAACTAACAAAATCTTGCAAAACTGTTAATACCCCAATTTTTTTCTCATTTTATTTGGATTTTCAGATCAACAAATGAATTGTAAAGTGGAAAGGAAATTGCATTTTGCATACATTTAGACCAAACAGTTTGTTAAACAATTCCCTACATCACTTACGGCAATCTGCACCAGCTCGTCTTAGACAATGATTTCCTTCTTTCCACTCTTTGCTTGTAAAGTGCATGACTCGCACAGCTGCGCTGACAAATGGTCCCACCTGAGCTGTGGCTCTACGCAGCTCCTCCAGCTGGTAGAGATTTTAAAGCTTGCAATAAAGTTTTAAAACCCGTTGCAGGCTTAATGGAGTCAATAATTTTCCTTGACCTGTCGGAGGTGTTCCCTGATTCCCTGTTCGTCAGCAGAGGTTCTCAAACAAAACTTTGAGGCAGAATAGTGACTTTTGGAGGAAACTGGAAGCTCTAGATATATTTAGCGGCATCTGAGTAAAGGAGGCCGTCTGTAAATATACGCAGCAGAGATAGTTTTAGATCTCATGCGTCATATCTTCTGAGCGCGTCACACCTGTCTGCCTGCGTCCAAATCCTGTACAGATGTGATGCGGGTTCAAATAAAACATTTCCCAGATATCACTTCTGAAGATCACCTTCCTCTTTTCTTTATCTTCTCATATTTCCTTTCTCTTTTAAATATTTTTGCTTTTGCTTCACTTGGATCATTCTCCTTTCAGCTTGTAATCCTACTTTGCTCGTCTTTTCTTCACCATCCCCCGTCTTTGTCTCCAGCCCTCTTGCCTGACGCTACCCCGTTTTAACCTTGTCTGCCCCCTCGCCTGCTGTCCTCCAGCCAGCGCCTGCTTGCCTGCGGTGGGTGTAGTGTGTAATAGGATGGCACAGTAGGTGCGATTAAATTAAGCAAGTGTATGGGGATTACAACCCACTCCAAACGTGATCCATTCCCACGCTTCGTAATCCATCTCTAATGAATATATCATGGCTGACACAGCAGATAAAAAAAAAAAAACTGCCTGCAAGAACCTCCAGTCACAACAACGAGACACAGAACCAGACAGCTTGTTTTCTTACAGCTCCCAACTCCAGGATGCTGCGTCAGTGTGAGTGTGTGTCTGTGTGTGTTATGCCTCCATCTGTTTCAGTTATGGCTGGTTTAAATGAAGTCTAGTTCTGGGGCGGGGAAGTCCCAAGCAAAACCACAATCAATATCTTTAGGTGTAAACACACTAAATAAGAGAGCCATTAGGTGGATTCATAACACTCAGAGGACTTTTTTTTCCCCTTTACACGTGAGAGGAAATGTGCTGCGCTACTCACAAACCCAACAGCAGCTTTAGTGTTATGTTCTGTTTTTACTGCCGGGCTTCAATCACGGTGCTTCATTTTCATTCAGCATCACTCGAGTTCACAATTAGAAAGTCAAATGTCCAAACTTTGAGAAAACATTAGTAAGGGAAGTAAAATCTCTGCAGTACAGAATCAGCATTGCAAGTTAGTTTGTCCCTTCAGGGAACATTAATTAAAGAAAAATCATGCCAATAATTTATTATGACTCTTCCACTTCAGAGCCAAAATGTAAATGAATTTCAGAAGAAGAAAACAAACAAACAAACAAACAAAAAACTTCATCAGCTTTGAGCAATTAATGTAAAATATCACCAGTGTGCACACTCATTTGCATGTGTTGCCACTGCGTTTCATTGGGAGGCTTACAGAGAGTAACAATAAAAGTGTTTTATTGAATCTAACCATTGGCAAACACAAAAAAGTGAGCGAGCATAAAAGTCTTTCCAAGGGCACGAAAGAACATTTATTCTTCCAAAGGGGGAAACCGGCCAGAAAAACGCACGCCACAGATAAATAATGAATTGCAAAAGAACCGAAAGCCCCCTTTATAAACCTCAGCTGGGTTGTAAAACATAAAGCAAAGCACCAGCACTGCAGAGTACAGAGATATAGTATACCCCAAGTTTCATTAAAAATGCAGCCAGCCTCTTAGCAACAGATCAATAAATTAGTAAACCAATGTCCCTTTAATGAAACACCCTGCGAAATGTAATGAAAATCAGAAACGAGTAATAACGCATAAATTCCCCAGAGAGTCCCAATGTCACAGCATAGGCAGTAGTGTCAAAGATATCAATATCGGTTAATAAGTGCATTAGACTGAATCATACTGAGATATATCAGCTTTTTTATATTGATTGTCAGTTAAATATTTAGACACTTTTTTCCACTTTGCATGGAAAACAAACAAAACAAAACATTTTTTTTTTTTTTAGATTGGACATAAGCTGCAGTGAAGTTAATGGGGGATGCTGACATCACATAGGATTAGTCACGCTTTTTATTATTCTACAAGGTCATTTTTGTATTATTTTGCACATATTTATGACGTTTTAGCAATATGTTTTAGCTTTATGTTAGCTCTGGAGCCAGCTTTAAAATAATGAGGTAAAACAGTAATTCTCGAACTTTAACAAACATGTAAAACCTCAGAGTTTGCAAGTACAAGCAGAGCAACAGACACATTTAACTCGTGACACGATGCTGACTTTCCTTTTGCTTGATGGAAGAGATTTGATCGTTCAAGTTTTGATTCGTTAAACTTGTACTTACAAGTTATCGTTTCATGTTCCAATTTGGAAATAGGCATGAAGTGTCCTGAATGCATGTTTTGTGTTTGAAGGCAAAAAAACTTCATTAAAATCTCAGAAATACATGATTGTCTGCCTTTTTATTTTTTTTTTTTTTTTTTTTTTTGCTTTTGTTAATTGCTAGCTTGACGCTAAAGTAAAGGTCACCTAAACTTGGTTTTAATGTATTTAAGTTTTAATGGGTATTTCATTTTCAAAAAAAAAAAAAAAGTCTGCAATTTTCTTATTATATTTTCAAATTGAACAAGTGTAAGCTAATTTTTTTTACACTTTGAATTTGTTTATCATCTGGTAAATCCAGTCAGGGTCAATTCACAGACAAAGTTTAAACTTTAAGCAGATGCTAATCTGATCTTTAATCCCATTACTGTTGTTCCAGGCTTTATTTATGTAAAGTAAAATGTTATTTGAATCAGGTTTGGCTGACTTAATGGAGACTTTAACGCCCATATGCTGAAACGGGAACATTAACGATTCTCTGTGATGCCATTACTGCCTTCAACACTTCAACTGAATACTAAATCTATCCAACCAATATTTTTAACCAAATGCCACCACTATTGCTACTGTCTTCTATGAATAAAATCCTCTAACCCAAGTCTTTAACTGATGCGTAAGTCATGTCATTCATCTCTTGGCTCATATGGATTGTGATTAATCCTTTGCAGGCAAGTATGTAAAAGAAAAATATCTTTGAATAGCAACAAAAGAGCTCATAAAAACAAGAGAGTCGTTTTGGGAGACACAGAATCAGTTCAGTCTAAAGATGGTCGCCGTCGTGGACAATAAAGCCTCCTTGACTGTGGACCAAACTCAGTGACGCTGCGGGGAATTCTCTCTGTGACCGAAACAAAGACGTAACTTTGTCAGAGAAATAGATGAGGACGTTGTCAGAGGGGCAAACAGAATGACACATATGGAGCTTCCTGCCTGTCATAATTTATGTTACTGTCACGTCGTGTTGCAGCTGCATTTTATTTTATTTTTTTCCCCCAGTTGAACAGCACATTTTCAGGAAACTGTCTTATCGCAACACAATTCATGCGCTATCTTAATTCCTACAGTAAGTTAGCACAAAGTTCAGCATTATTGAAAGCTCAACAGGAATGTTTTGGTTTTTGGGGTTTTCTTTTTGCTTTGCCAGTAATTAATTTCTTGGCTGGTTTCAAGCAGCTTCGTCGTTTTAAGTGCCCATATCTTCCTTGATGCCCAAAGGAATTGTGTGCTTCTCACCCTCTTCGTACCACCGCTATGAAAACTGTAATAAGGTAATTCACTCTGACAAATTAAATTCGTTCTCATACATGACGCCTCTGTTTGAGCCATCGAAGGTTCAACGGGGTTGAATTTATGAGTCTTTATGAGTCTTTGTCTGCAACGCTCCTTCTGGGAAGGCCAACGTGAGCCATTACTTTGATTAAGATCTCAATGTTTTCGACGCTGCGTAAATGCTGATACGGCTTTGGAAATAAAACAAACAGAAGAGAGGTGACTTACGGTATGAAAATAGAATAACTAAAGTTGTAGAAAGACAACAGTTTTTTATTTTATTTTATTTTTTTAAAGATTAAATCAGAAATAAAATAAAATAAAAAAAATAAACAGCCTGCTTCCTTCTTCAGGGTTTCCTTCTGCTGCCTCGTGTCACCTTTTGCAGATTTTGGTCGCACCCCTACTCCTGGCTTCCTCCTGTATTCCCTCTAATCATTTACCGCAGCTCGCCTGTCAATCCACCTGACCCTTAGCTCCCTAAATCACCACAATGTATTCTGCGCCAAACCCTGACAGCATGTCGACATGATCCCGTGCTTGACATCCAGTGGGCTGGCTCCCATCTGCACAAATCTAAATCAAAAAGCCAAGCCCCAACCTGAATAGGGGGACAAAAGGAGGAGTGGCGGTGGTGGTTTTTTTGTTAGTTTGGCAGCATCCTGCAGGTGCACACAGATCCTATCGCTGAACTACAAGCACAACTTCCCAAAGAAAGTCACGAGCTTACACGAGCCTTCAGTTTGTAGCTGCAGCTATCGCCCTTAAAGCTAAAACCGCTGAGTATGCGGTTTTGATCATCAGCAGACGCTTAAGTAATGAGGGCAGAGAGGCAACGTTAGAGAACGTTTGTCTTGGTGCCCTGCGTCTTCGCGGAGTGTTTGTTTGCCACAGACGCTGTGCGCCTCAGCTGTGGCTTGTGTGTGCTCATGTAAATGCGTTTGATGAGCAGGATGGCAACACAGATGCCCTGCGGCTATAACAGGTGGCACAAGAGCAGCGGAGAAGCGCTGACCCTCGCTGACCCCGAGCTGCACCTTCCCTCCTACGCAGTGCCAGCTCGGCACTCCAGCGCAGAGCCGACGGACTCTTTAGAAACCAGTCAGCTTGAGGCGAAAACAGAAAGAACTGACCAAACGTTGTTCATGGTTTGTCTTCGATTCAATTGTAATAATTTGTAAAACATAAACCTAAAAAGAAAAAGAACCGCAGACATCAGCTTCTTTTGGGCCCCTTCTCCTTCAGGTAAGATAACAGTTTAATACGGCACATTTTCCTCGAGGCCTTGCTTCTTTTGAAACCCTGCCTGATCCTGTCAGTACTTGCGGAGGACAAAGCTGGATGAAGTTAGAAATCATCTGCTGACTGGAGTCACACAATTTCCAGCACAACTCGAAATCCCCGTCTTTTTCTGATCAGTGCAGGCATCATCATCGCTAAGCTACCAAAAGTAGCCGCAAGGCACAATTCACAGAGCCGGACACTGTGAGGAATTGCTGAAGTCAGCTATTTGGAGAGAAAGAAAAAAAAAGAATTAAAAAAAAAAATCACAAGAAGGTATGCAAAAGCTTGACAAAAGAAAACGATATTTTCGACAACATATATGGAAAGGTCTGTTATTTATTCCTTAATGAATGGTCAACAGTATGAAGATATTTAGATTGTTGTTCTTTCACTATAAAGTTCTTAAAGATGAACTTTATAGTGAACTTAAAGCCTATTAAATTGGTATTGTGGGGTGAAAGCTTTACAAAACCCCAACATCAGTGATCAGCCACAAATTTCTGATCAGTGCATTTAAAACACCAAAAGTCCACGTTGCTCTCCATCTTTTTTATGCCTCCTCCACCGTCCTCCTCCGTCTGTTTTTTTTTGCTGCATCTCTGTTTCTCTTCTCACATGAATCCCGGTTTCCATCCGTCTCTACGATGTAACTGTTCAATTAGGCAGCCGGTGTCGGACTGGAGATCACTTTGTGCACCAAACTGTAGCAGGGGTTAATCATGGACTCTAAGTCCAGCTACTGACCGACACCAGAATCTCTGTTGCACCAGAATTTCCCATGACGGCCCTCAGATTTAGCCTCCACCGCAACGCAAAACTCACCGCATTGAATAGTATGATAATGTGACCAGCAGTGGGTCTCTGTGGAAGGGGGTGGGGGGATGAGGCAACGCTTCCACACAGAGGATCCATAAAAACCGACTCGTTTGACTACAAGGTGCCATTCAGCTGCTGCATCCCCATCTATTGTGTGCTGCATGTTTATGGATGTTGCACAGATGGCAACAAGCCATTGTCGGGTGCGAGAGGAACTTCCTGTTTCCTCTCAGAGCCACAGAGGGGGTTCATCTGGGGCAGCCGAGACGCGCAGGGAGCTCGAACACGCACTGGCATGATGTTCGCCGGCGATTTTAACCATCACAGTGTCAGACGTGTTCAATGTGCCTACAGAACACCAGAGGAATAACTGCTCACATGCATAGAATAGCTGCTTCTGGTGATGCAGATCTAACAAAACCGGTAGAAAATGTTTTCGTGCGATTGTCAAAAGGACATCCAACAGGCGGACAGCAGCTGGCATCTGGAAGCACGCAGCCAGGTGACTTCCTCCTGTTTTCTGTGGAACACCTCCACCGTCTGCTGCGTGCGCTGCCCCACCCTTTTTCCTTCTGTGGCTCCTTCAGACTGAACGCCTCCCTCATTTCCCCTCTCTCCTGTTGATATCTGAATCTTTTCTTGCCTCCTTGGCAGTTGTTTTTCCTTCTTCCACTTCTTTTCTCTTTGCACCATTTCAAGAAATTCTGCCCCCTGCAATCAAATCCTCTGCAGAAGATCACGTAGTTTGTTCAGCTGCGTGCGTGTAGCCGAGTTTCATCCTCTGCATCGGTGAAATTCCTCACGCAATCAAGGGCTGTACTTAACATTGAGCCACGCAGCTATTAGCTGGGGGAGGGGAGGATATGATTAGAATTTAAAACTGCAAAAAATGAAGAGGGGAACATTTAGGAATGTAGGAATTGCTCCCAGTTTTCCAAGAATGCTGATTGTCTGATGGGTTTTTTTTTTTGTTTTTTTTTTTGCTTTAAACATTTTTACATTGCATGGTGTTGTAAATGCATACTAATACAGCCAAACCAAATAAATAAATAAACAGATCAAACTACAAAAGCACAGTTTTCAGTATATCATATCAAAAAACTTTCACCACATCACATAACAAAGTGCACATGAGGTGGTTTTAAGCAGAAATGATGGGCAGCCAGATGTTATCGAGGTGCCACAAACGTTCCCCAGTGCTGCTAAGTATTTAATATTAATGTCACCCTGTTGCATGCAATGCACTCAATGCAAAATTGAAATGCTGCAATATAGAATGTTTTGCAAAAATACAAAGCAAAATGTGACCACACGACTCCATTTCCCAGTGTCGCAATTACCCCTTTGCTTTTCTCTTACAAGTAAATTAAAATTACTTTCAAGTAAATGGCTGTAAATTACAACGTTTACTTGTAAATGACCCCACAAAAGGGGGGGAGGCGGGAAAGTCCTGCTGCAACTGCAGGCGAAAGGCTGCGAGTGACTTCCACGAAGCAGGTGGAGGATAGTGACAGAAGACGAGGCACAGGTGAGATACCACAGCGAGCTGCCTCCACCTCACAGCCTAATTAGACCCATCACATCAGGCAGTTCGCCGCCACTCCGTTTCCATGAACTGACAATCGGACGCCTCTCGTCTGAAGAAGATCCTCTTACCTCCAAAGTGATGCTCCTCCAAGCCGGCGGGTCCTGGCGTCCCTTTTTCCTCCCTCTCCTCCTGATCTAATTGTGCCTTTTCTTCCTCCTTTTTGTGAAACTGATTGTGCCCCCTCTCCTCTCCTCTCCTCTCTCTCTCTGCTGATGCTGCAGTGATAGAAAAACACACCCTCCTTTGGCCGCGCTCTCTCCCTCCTCTCCCTGACTCTCATTGGCTGCCTGTTAGGGGTGACATCACCCTTCTTCTTTGCCTGTCTGCCTCCCTTTCTCCTCCTCCATTCCCTCCCTGCCTACCTCTCTCTCTCTCTATCTCTCACTCTCTCTCTCTTCACCTCAGTCTCTGTGGATTCTGACCATTCCTTTATTGTGCTTCTCCTCCATCCTCCCTCCTGTTCCCTATGCACCCATTTCTCTTTACGCGGTCAGGGTTATTACATCCATCAGCCTCCCTTATTTTGGTTCAAGCAGGTATGATGATGCACACCGAGCTCGTCGCCTGTGGCCCTTTAACACTCCTCTGTTCTGCTGCCGCTTCATTTCAGGCGCTCACATCACAAATATATTTGCTTTTTTTTTTAAAAAAAATTTCCACACCAACTTTTAATTCACCGGATAAGGAAGTTCAACAGAGACTCAGCTCTGTAAACGTTGCCGTGCTGAATGTTATATAACGAATAAAATAAATAAATAAAAAATGCGTCAGGAATCAGTTTTGTCTCTTATCTGAGTTGGGAGGGTGATGGAGGGCGATTAACAGATTTCTGGGTAATAAAGAGCTGTGCGGTCCAGGGATCCCTTGGCTGTGCTCCTCATTGTTGCCAGAGAGAAGATAACAGAGTTGTTAAATGTCATTGGGCGGCTTTAATCCAGCACACACGCTGATAAAGATCTTTTGTTTGACATGCTTTTATCCGCGGCTCCGTGATTAATACTAATTTATGTTTTCCGTCGTTTGCCTCCGCTCCCCCTGCAGCTTTATCCGCGTTTCTGATATTTTCAATGCTCTCTCATTTCCTTTGAACAAACTGTATAAACAGGTGCTTGATGTTTGTGAAGTCCCCCCCCACCCTCCTCCTCCTCCAGAAGCCCTTTAAATCCACTAAACAATTGCCACCCCGCTCAATTTCACACTTCTTCGACTCAAAGCAGCCGGGAAATTTTTCATTTGTTGCCTGCAGACGGTTGAGCCGTTTACCTCTCACTGTTCTCAGATTACACCTGCGACAACTTCAGGTTTTATTCTCTGCGTTAACGCGCGGGTCTGAAGCCTTCGAGCACGTCTGCAAGTAAACACTGTGAAATTTAGCAGATATCAAAAAGACGGGGGGGGGTTAAGACCGGTCGTCACCTTCCCTCTGCAGAGAGAGATTCTCTGATCCGATCCAGTTACTTTCTGAGCAAAATTCAGTTTAGGGATGTGAAATAATAAAGAGTGAAGGTTTTCAACTGAAGGTCATAAACGGTCGTCTATATTCATTCGGCCTCGCTGTCTTTGTCTGGACAATGACAGCAGAAACTGGCATTAGGCGTCTGCAGGTTAATCACGATGCATTTCATAACCATTTAGATCAATTATGGAGATGAACATCAGCTGTGTGTGGGTCTGATCCCCATTTTGGGAAGTCATACAATGATCCCTCTTGATCAAATCAAAATTAAACGTGAGCAATCTCCAGTTTTTTGTTGTTTTTCAAGGCAGGTGCAAAATGTCACCATACGTTCGATATGAGACGCCCCGTAGATCCATTTGTAGTCAAAAATGTCAAGTATGAAAAGACTAAAACTTCAAAAGTCCATAATAACGAAGGGCTCAATTGACCGGCAACAACGAAAACACAGAGACACACTTGCACCGAACGCTTCTGTCCTCGCTTCTGAAATAAGAACAGAGACAATTAGCCCAGTCACACACATACAGTCCACGTCTCCTCCTAAAAATAAAACTCTGAAATGAGGACATTAGCCATGTCCGGTCCTGAAACCCCCCTCTCCTCCCGCCTCATTCCTGCTGGGTTGCTGCTGTTTTTCCATTGTGTTTCCCCTGCCTGAGGTCTGCCAGCGGGTCCATCTGCCCCCGGTGTCCACGGAGCTGCCAGGCATTTGGACAAAAGCTGCCACGGCAGCAGACAGCATGGGAAAAATGATGGATGGTGCGAGGCAGGTGAGAACCTCTAGCGCTGTTCCCAGCAGAGGGTTGATGGGCTGAAGGGAGGCCGAGGCGTGGAGGGTCAAAATCTGTGTCTGCTCGGCTGCCAGGAAGGAAAACAACAACCAGGAGAGAACATGAGGAGGAAGGGTTCGTTCCTCATGAGATATATTTAAAAGTCAGCCGGAGACATTTTGCAGGAAAGCTACTAAAACCAAATCAGCGCTCAGATGCAAGTAAACCACTTTTCATCTAGGAAAAGATAGCTCTCTCAGATCGATCTGTTGTGAAAGCACTTGGACCGTCTCGTCTCCTTAAGTCAAGAGCTTCATGTCTCCTCGACCTTAATGAGTAGACCTCCATTCTGCCGCTACACTCCCAGCCTTTCATGCGTGAAAGACTTTTATACCTGCCCACATTAGAGGATCTCTACCCGTCTTCCTTCCTCCGGAGGTCTGAGCTGCGAGTCAGGAGTGAGAGAGACAGTTTGTGAATGAACGACTCGAACCCTGGAGCTGGAGGAAGAACAGATGTCATCAGTAGACGACAAAGAGACAAAGAGGAAGACATTTCCATCGGCTTAAAAAGCCAAAAGCAATACAGCAAATGGCTGCAGCAAGGAGGAGGCAAGAACCCAGACGGAAAGCACGACACGTTAACGTTCGCAGAGGAAGAGAGAGAAGCAAAACGCAGCGGCAACAAAGCTTTAATAGGCGCATCTTACCTTCAGGATGGACCTCTTTGGCTTTCAGACCTGCCTTTGAGTTGTTCACAGTGAAGATTCAAGCAAAGGTGTTGAAAACCTCGTTCTGATGCTCAGTTTCAGCTCCAGCAAAGTTACCTTCACTGCATCTTTATGTCTGAGTGGACGGCATTGCCACCATGTGACTGGTTGAGCCAACATTTGGGTTTTCAAGCAATTAAGCAGATAATGTTGGGCGAGTGACATAAGTTACAGATCTCTTGAGAAACAACAAATATTCAAATTCTGGAGCTGTATAACTTCAGGCCTCCCTAATATTAGAAACCAGTTGCAAGAGAGACATTTCTATGCATTTCTAGGAATAATAACACAACTCTTAAGGATACAATTTGACCACGAAAACATCTGTATTTGGAACGTTTTATAAAAACTACGTAAAGAAGTTGACTCATGACAACGGAGCTGGTTGGATTTATCCAATGTTTTGGGTGAATTCCTGAAGATTTGGACAATTTCCTAGTTTTCCTGGTAAAAGGCCGTAGAAATGCTGCCAGGAAAGACTCACAGTGCTGGGAAATTCAACAAAAATTTAAATATTTCACAATGCTATACTGTTCCTACCCCCTTATGACGTGACCACATGTTCCCGATAAAGGGCTCTTTGTCAGTTTATTGCACTCAACATACACAGTGTCTGTTAACACATGAAACAAATTTGGGTCTTTCAACGAGAATCAGCAGAAACAAAGCAGATATAAAATATGCATCGGCTCAGATGAATCGTTTTGAGGTCAGCCATTTTCACAGTCATTGTTGTAAACAGGCAGACACAACAATGGAGACGTCAGAGTCATCGTTTGATGTTTCTCCAAAAACCGTATTGTCTATGAGCAGGAGCTTATCAGAGGGAGTTTTACCTAATCAGGGGTGATAATCAAATATTTCTTGACAAGCAAAAGAATAATTGGAAACGGGGTCTATTGAGCAGTGTAAAATTAAATTAGATGTGACATTTGAGCATTTTATGGTGTAGCATGGAGCAGTTACAATGAATTTCAGGTACATTTATGTACAGACATCACAACTGCTTCTAAATTTAATGAAAATGCATTCACACTGAAAACAGGATGTCAGTGGTTGTCATTTTGACTTCTGTTTTGTAGTTCTCAGGTTAGCGTTAACGTGACAAAATAAAAGAAAAACAAGAGAAGCAGTCATGAACCAGAGCTACGGACGCCAAGTGAGCGCTTTTTCTTCTAGATTACGTGGTATCTGATGTTGTCCTGGCTTTTGGAGGCGCATTGATCTGCTTAAAGTCATTATGTGGGCAGAAGGTCAGCCAGCCGTTTCTGACCTGGAGTTAATCACTTGCTAATTGAAGGGAAATGACTCTGATTTAGTTTCCTGCCATCCTTCAAGTGGCCATGCAGCTAAGTGTGGCCAACACACCCCATGATGAATGTGAGCTGCGTATAGAAATCGTTTCCTTTTTTTATTATTATTTTTGCTTGGAGCTCATGCATAGAGCTTCTCGAAAGGCACGCTTGACGTGGACGTTTCTTCTTCTCTCGCTGGGGTTATTCTCACATTGTCTCCAGATTAGAATCATAAGATCCAGTAACTATTAATTAGCTTAAAAAAAAAAAAGTAATTAAGTGTCATAACATTTTAAAATTGAATCATCGGTAGAAGCCACCAAAGCAGAAGTTATCATACACTAAATATATATTCTTCAGGCATGATTGTGTTCCTAATATCTGTTGGTGTCTGGCATACATAACAGATCTAATCTAATTATCAAAGCACAAATAAGATTTATCGAATTAGATTTTGATTACCTTCTGACTGCCTCCAGTGTTTAATGACCAGAGGAGAGGAGATGTGTAACGGAAAAGATAATGCAACACCAGAAGACGGGTAATCATGGGAAGGATGTCAGATCAACGCAAATTCAAGAAAGACAACATTTCTCAAGCTTCGGGACGAAGTTCTTTCATATAAAATACTAAACTCTAAAATTAGCAAAACGTGAAGTTTGAATCTTAGCAAATTCGAGAACAGATGAGAAACAAAGTCATTGACATCTACAAGTGTGGAAAGATTCACAAAGCCATGTTTGAGGCCAACATGAAAAAAAAAATCTAAATATAAAATACCGCATACCTGGTTGGAGCTTCTTCTGCATCGATGTGGCGTGTTGCGGAGGTGGTCAGCCTGCGGTTCTGCTGTGGAAGTCCAGGTCTCTTCGGGTCGTCTGCATGGCCGGGTCCAGGGCCTTTCGTCCTCCTATTAATGATGCTTCACGTTGTCTATGGGATGCAGATCAGGTTAGTCTGATGCACAGTAACACAGTGACACTGAAACAGCTTTTGGTACCTTCATCAGCGTGGGCCGCTGCCAAGTCTGGAAAATGAGATCAGCGTCTCTGTGACTCATCTGGAGAGGGAAACATTGAGGGCTCTATAGTTTCCTGGTAGACGACTGCGCTGACTGTGGCCTTGCTGAAGCAAAGAGAATCAACAGTTTTCTCTCCATTTCGTGTTGAAAGACTCATTGAAACTACTGAACAGAGGTCAGGTTCTTTTTCTTAGCAAGACATTTTGGATGTCGTCTCTGGTTTAGAAGAGGCTTATCACAATTTAACCTAATATAACGCATCATCTCAAGGCACTTAGCTACGAAACAAAATTCAATCTAATCATACAGACAGAAGTCAATACATTCTGATTGGACTGCACTGTTTGAGGGTCACCTAAGGCGATTGCATCAAATGAAGGGATTTAACAGTCATGCCTTATTCCATGGATCTGAATAATTGTGCCATTTCCCTCCATAACTTTAAACAGCCTTTGCTTCGCAGCCCTCTTTTGCTACACTTTTTCCTTCCACTCAA
>NW_015113040.1:0-679 GCF_001443285.1 Poecilia latipinna
GGCTAGAATTGAATGATTGTTTTATAGTTGATCCACCATCAGTTGTCGAACCAAACATGCAACCTTTGTGATGATAATTCAACATTGAATTAACATATTTTCCAACAAGCCAACAGCGAAGCAGCTGTGTGGTTGGGCTATCCCACTCATGTAAACAGTGGGGGTGGACCGCTCCACTCCTTTTAGTACGTTGTAGATGTTTTTGTGTCAATATATCACACACACACACAGTCAGTGAGAATTGTTATGAACAAGTAAGAAAATGTACAGAAATGAAGCACCACTGATTATCCTCTGCAGTGGTTAATTTAAATGTGATAACCCCTCCTCAGTAATAAAATGCTCTGACCCAGAGCGCTGATGAGGAGGAGAGGAGGGGAAGGGGTGCGGCAAAACAGCTGACATTGATTCAATATTGATCAGATGTTGATCAGACATCAGCATTTCAGTCATTAGATTTCAACCACAAAACAACATTGATTCAATGACACAGTTTCAACGGTTTGATTGGATGGTTGTTTGATGGTTGATCCACCATCATTTGTCGACTTCAACCAAAAATCAACGATTCTAACTACTTTTCAACGTTGATTTAACATCATGTGCTATCTGGGTGTGCAAAGTTATTTGCGTTTTGCTGGTTTGCTGCCATGATTCTAACACACACCTGCGCAGCAGC
>NW_015113040.1:5625-39089 GCF_001443285.1 Poecilia latipinna
AATCATTTATTTTTTTATGATGTGAAAATAACTGAGCTCTCCAATTTTATAATTTGTCCCTGTGAGAAGTAAAGATGGTGCATTTGTTTTTTTTGTTTTTTTTACCATGAACTCCTGAATTAAATAACTTCATGATTGCTTTACAATGTTTAATTTAACCACAAAGTATTAAAAATGAAGATTTTCCTTTAGCAGCGGGCAAAAGAAGATTATATATTTTATCAAATAAAATATAGAGGTTACAAAAAAATATAGACAATAATTTTCCTGTAGATATTTTCTCTCAAAATTATCTTGAATTTTCATTAAATATGAACTGAGATGTCCTCTGGTCACTGTTAGAACACAGTAATGCTATAATTAAAATTAGAAGCAAAACACATGTGACTACGCTGCGGTGGGTGGCTGACAGGCTTTTCAGACCCTATAATTTCCCACTCATCACAATACATCTACACATTGAAACAGGAAGCTGCACCAAAAAAGAAAGCAGCAGCTCATGTTCACACTGCGCTTAGAGCAGCAGCAGGTCTTATCACGTTTTTTAAAGCTACGGTCGAGCTTTATGGACCTGGCGGCCTTAAAAATCTGAGTAAGTAACTTTATGACTCAATTTTTTTGATGTTATAAATGTCACCTCAAGTAAACAGGCATGTTTGTTAAACACGTGACAATTTGCTGGATCTGATAAAATCAATTAACTATGGGTTAAAGTTAAAACTTTAAAAGTATTTCAACATATATCTAAAATAATTAGTGATATTTAGGAATAACATTTTGTCTTTTACACCTGTGGCTGGTGCTTTCCAGCCTCGTTTCACTTCACTCTTTACTGCTACTGCAAGTCCTCAAATGGACCTGAAAATACAATCACATCCTTTTTTTGTTTGAATAAATTCGACCATTACTGTATTTGAGGAGTCCATGTAAGATGATCTAAGAGTAAATAATCAGTAGTTTATATTTTTTCAGTGGGTTTGTTTAGTTGTGTGAAAATAAGAATGGAAAAACTGAATGGAAATAAATTCCTTGCTTCACTTACAGGAGACGTTGGTTTCTGGAAATCAACCTACATTAATTTTTCTTTAAAAAATTGATCTGAGCAGAAACAAAGACATCCATCACACTCTCCCACGATGAACCAGACAAACTGCACCGACCCCAAAGCAGAGTTTCAGTACTATCTCTTCCCATCGATCTACATCCTGGCTTTAGTTATAGGCCTTCCGGGGAATCTGGTGGCTCTGTATGTCTTCACCGTCCGGATCAGCCCTCGAACAGCCTTCAGTGTCTACATCAGCAACCTGGCCGCGGCGGACGTCATCATCCTCTGCATGCTGCCCTTGCGGATCCACTACCACCTCCATGAGAACGTATGGGAGTTTGGAGACTTTGCCTGTCAACTCACCGGGACTCTGTACTATGCCAACATCTACATGAGCATCTGCTTCATGACCTGCATCTGTGTGGACCGCTACATGGCCACGGTGCATCCACACACCTACCTGAGAATGAGGAACCCAAAATGGTCTCTGCTGGTAAGTGTGGCGCTGTGGTGTTTTGGTGGAGTGGCTATACTGGTCTTCATCCTCATGGGTCCACTGGAGAGAGGGGATGACCACAGCTGTTTTGAAAACTTTGCCACCACAGAGTGGAACGACCGATTGAGGACTTACAGTATAGTCAGTCTGATTTTTGGCTCCCTGATGCCCTCCATTATCATCCTGGTGTGCTACCCGCTGGCAGCCAAACGCATTTCCGAGATCGGCACCAAAACAGCTCAGAAGGCTGTGAGGGTCATCTACACCATCCTGGCCATCACACTGTTCTGCTTCCTGCCACACCATGTGGTTTACCTCCTGCACCTTCTTCAGCGCCTGGAAGTCATCCAGAACTGCTCCGTCCGGACTTCCATCTACAACGCCAGACGAGTTACCATGGCGCTCATCACCCTAAATACATGCCTGGACCCTGTGCTCTACTACATAACCACCAGCCACTTCAGATGGGAGCACTTAAAAAGGACGTGGCTTTGGGGGATAGTGAGCAGGAGAAGGGGCGTTTACACCATCTCAAGTGACCTGAATGAGATAATGCCGCCTGTACAGAGAATCCTGTAAAAGACAAAGACTTTGTGATATAAAAATTAAAAAGGTTTTCACACCTGATAGATTAGTAGACTTGGTGCAATTGGAGACCAAAGTAGCAACAATTGTTACATTTACAGCTGGTGTGGTTTATTTTTACACTGCACTGTGTAAAATGAATCAAACCATTTGAAAAACCCGTTTAGCCCCTTGTCTATGGTGTTGCTGCACCAAGAACCACTGAAGGTAATAACACAAAAACCTCTGAAGACATGACTGCAACTCCCTTATTCCTAAAATCCAAACAAAAATGGAGTGGTGTCAGATTTCAGTGTTATCGGGCTTTCTATTTTGTCTATTTTGTAATAGACTATGAGCCATTTCTGTCCTACTGCTAGACACATGCAATAGTCTAGCACTACTTTTGGAGTGGTCTCGGCTCCACTTAGCATTCACATTTGAACAGCACCACAGTTCACTTTCAACCAAACCCAGACTTAGGTTTGTAGACAGACCAGAGTTTGCTTTTTTGGTCCGCTTCAGTGTTCGATTGTGCATTCGCACATCCCCAAATGAACCAGCATATGATTAAATAGGACTAAACATAGCTGGTGTGAATGCATACTAAAACCTTTTAACTTTAATGTATTCTTTGAGCTGTAGATCAGAGATGTCAGTTTGTGAGGACATCTCTTATCCACAGCTTTCCTTTCAGGTTCAGTTCTACCCTTCTTCATCTTGAGCTTTCTGACACGTTTTGGTTACATCATCCACCATCATGAACACTCTTGTTCCGTTACAACAGTAACCCCTGAGCATTACGACGCCACCACCATGTCTCATTGTGGGTATTGTGGGACTTTGATTTGGTAATATCTCTGCATCAAATCCAATCATCTTTTTAGTGATTACACATTCATTGCACCATAGAAAATTCTACCAGAGCCTAGATGTTTTCTGTTACAAGTAAAATAACAAACAGTTGCTAAAAGTCCTGCAACTCCTTCTTTGTTACTATAAGCCACAGATGTTTGTCTACCTCCCTGACCCGTTTCAATCTTCTCTTTTGGTCAGTTTTAGAAAGACATCCAATTCTTGTAATGCATTTTTGCATTTATTTATTATACCTTCTACAAGCTTAAAGAGATTGCTTAACATTGAAGGCAAGTGTAAGTTTATCCAACCTGACAGCTGAAATAAATTCAACACAAATGTGCAAAATTATGAAACGCAGAACTTCCGCTTTATATTTTACAACTAATGGGTTTGTTTTTCAGCTGAATTGTACAGGAATTATGATATGCTGTATGGCATACAACATATCATGTGATATGTTGACATACAACCTATCACATTGGAAGTGAAAGTATGAAAATGCATTAAGGTCTCTTTTAAACAGGGGTGTGCACACATTTTACAAACACTGGATAAATAGGTACAATATTAAAAAGTGAAGCTCTTTCTGTAAAAATGTATATTAGTGGTGGCAAATTTCAAAATAAAATAATTAAAATCTGAATTTCTCTGGAAGCTTCAGTCATTTGATCAACAGGAATGGAGCCTTTGTAGTTGTTGAGTGTCTGCTAAAAAGGAAGCAGCTTTAGCTGACAAGAAGACGACTGACATTTTCTGCACTGAAGAGCAGGTGATGGAAACTTTCCATTAAGAGTCAAATCGTTCCAAGTTACATTGTTCCAAAACAAACACAAACAAAAACAACTAAAAAAAAAAAAAATCAAGATGAAAACAGTCAAGTTGGAAGGCCCTTCTTGAGCAGAGATGAGAGGTAGCTTCCCAGATCTTCATCCTGGAAACAAAACAGGCAAACAACAAAAAGAGATTTTAATGTTGTACACCTTTAGGAATTTATAGTCTCTTAAAATGGACATCATAAAGGTTAATCTCAATTTCTAGTAATATTCAGTTTGTTAGCTGTCATAGAGTGTAAGCCTTAAATATCTAAATTTACAGAAATACGCTGGAAATATTTTAGTGTCTAAATCATTCATATATGACTAGTTTTTAAAACTAAAATAAGACAAACTTTTATTGCTAGTCAAAATTATTAATTTATTTGAAGCACAAATAAAAACATCCAAGAAGTAAACTTTTTCCTGATGTACTTTTCACATTTAACAAAAAATATTCAAGGAACCATCTTCATAACCGACACCTACATACATTTGTTAGAAAACAACATCAGGTTTCTCTATTTTCCCCTTGTCATTTATTTGCATTGTGCGTGGAACGCAGCAGACCACGGAAACTCCACCTTCTGGTTTTATCGTTTATTTTTTGTTACTCACAAAGCCCCCTGTCTCATTCTGTCCACCCACACAACTACTTTCACTCCATACAGTTAAACCCATCATCGCCAGCACCATGTTTCCACAAGACTGTCATTCTCTTTCTGCATTATGGTCACAGAGTAAACTCAAGACTGTACATGGCAAAAATTAAACTCTGTTCATGTGTTTGACTCTTAATCTTAAACTCTGGAAAGACTAATTAGATTGTTTGCCTACTGCTGCTGCTTTTATGACTATATAGCTTTCTTTGAATGTTCAGAGTCTTGGACAAATCTCAGCCTCTCCTTTCTAATGCTAACACTTCATTCCTCTGAGCTATTTGTGCCTCAGTTTTGATTAGCAAAGGCGCATGCATCACTATATACATTTGATTCATGACAATAACAGGAACTAACCTTGAACAACTGAAAAGAGGACAATGGTTAGATCTATATTTATTTCCCGTCCTGCTTTAAACCAATTTGATTACTTTGTATTTGCTCTGTATTCTTCTCAAACCCCAACAACAAGGTCATTATTCTTGCAAAACAAAAAACAAAACATATTTCCTCTTGAGAACTGCAAAATTTTGGAAAAATAGAACTGCACAGTGAAACACCAAAATCATCTGAATACAGTTTTTCCTATGCCTGTCCCAATTATAAATTGTGTAGGAGGGTTAAGGCACGTGCAAATCGGAGCGATCGCCTGCTGACTGTGCACCTCTTGCAACTTTGTCTTTGTTGTGCACTTCAACGATCCATGCACTGTTGCTACACTAGTGCTCTCTTCGCATTGGCCGTATAAGTGATGGCCCAGGGCGCCAATTGCTGGAGGGGACACCGCAAAAGTTGTCTCTCAGGGTTCATACACTTTTCCCACAGTAAAATTCAAGCATTTTCAAGGGTTTTCTAAAGTTTTCTGGGATTTAGAAAATAGAAATCATTTCAATAATTCGAACTAATGGGCTGCACAGTGGCGCAGTTGGTAGAGCTGTTGCCTTGCAGCAAGAAGGTTCTGGGTTCGATTCCCGACCCCGGTCTTTCTGCCTGGAGTTTGCATGTTCTGCCTGTGCATGCGTGGGTTTTCTCCGGATACTCAGATTTCCTCCAAAAGTCCAAAAAACATGACTGTCAGGTTAATAGGCCTCTCCAAATTGCCCCTAGGTGTGAGTGTGTGTATGCATGGTTGTGTGTCTCTGTGTTGTGCGACAGACTGGCGACCTGTCCAAGGTGTACCCCGCCTCTTGCCCGGAACGTTAGCTGGAGATAGGCACCAGCACCCCTCCTGACCCAACTAAGGGAGAAGGGTGTAAAGAAGATGGATGGACGGAAATTCTAACTAACCTTAAACAAGACAAATCTGGTTTGATTTAACTTCAGAGAGTGAAAATAAAATGTTTACATGCGTCTTTATTAATATTAAATATCTGGTTTTAATTGTAAATAAAGTTTGATGAATTTAGGCTTTTAATCAAAAATTAGATTTTGAAAACACAGTTTGAATATCAAGCACTTTCAAGGAATTTATAATGAATTTAAGCAATGCCCAACCTTGAGACCACCTAATTGAAATTCAAAGATTTTCAAGAACATCCAAACAAACCCTGCTCTCTTTCTGTACAGTTATATTAAAAAAATTAGAATATGCATTTTGATGAGATTCATTGGTCAGATTAAAACCTTTTTAAAATAATCTTTAAGCAGTTATTAGACAGATTTTTCATTAACTCCACATTTCTGCATATCAACAATATTTTTTTATTGGTCTGATATAGGAATGATAAAATAACACAGCTGTACCTGATAACTCCAAGACAGCAGCAGGACTTTGGCGTTGGCATCTTCGGCAGAAGAGGAGACTTTTATAACGATGGATTCCACCATGACTGTTCCATCAGGAAGGTGCTGGATGGTGTAATCTTTTAGCACACTAACACCAAAAATAAAACATTCAAGATGAGGATGAAATGCAACATAAAGCAGAATGAGCTGGAGGTGGTAAGGTGAGCAGTGCTCTGACCTCTTGAGGTGCGTGTAGATTCTGTGGAGCGTGTCGGAGTCACTGTGCGGGTCCTGGAGTTGCACGCGGCAGGTGAAGCGCAACTGATGCTCGTTGAGGCCCAGCTCTTTCAGGGCCTGCTCTGATGACACCAGCTTCAAGCTCTGCAGCAAAAAGACACCAGAAAACAAAATAAAAAAAAAACCACACAGTAATGAGATGAATGCAACAGAATCTCATAAGAAGAACAACAACAGATGCACTGAGATGTCGGTTTAATAGGCAAGAGAAACTGACAGTCTTAATTACAGCTGGATACAATTTGACATCTACATCCTGATGACAGCTGATATTTTAAATGTAAACACAGCTGAAATTATTAAGATACAAGGCTTACGCAAATTTATGGAAAAAAAACATTTCTAAAAAATTCATTTTAGAGATAATATGTATGGAAACTGGGAGAACATACCCATTTTAACCTTTTATACTTTGTATATTTCATTGAAAACTGTAATACTACAAAACAACACAAGATGGTCTATTATTACATTTTTTGAAATCCATCACTGTTGTATGTCTTAATACAATATCATCTCCCTTCTCCAGGACACTCAACAACAGAGATCTTATTTAGGAGTCCATTACTGATATTGCTGTGGTTGACAATTAAAATAAATACATTTTAAAAAAGCATTAAAGTGTAAAGTGAATATCTTTTGTAACTCATACGAAAGCAGGTTTTACTGCAGTTCTCCTGTGTTTTAGTGGTAAAATATTCCTGACCCAAAACTATGAAAACTTACATTTTCTTTCATGATGAGGGTTCCATGCATGGTGCGAGGTTTTTTAGGATCAGGTAGAGGGCCTTTAAAAAATAAAAAACAAATTATACAATGGAATTTAACAAATAAACTAGAAAACATTTTTTTAATATATATTTGTTGGCTGCAGTCCTACACCAAACAAATCAGAACATTTTTCTGATGGCTTTCAAAATTCTCATACCTAAAAGAAAAACTATAGTTTCTTATTGTTGGGTATTAAACACTGAAAAATACTTAAATTAATGCATTTTCTACATTTTCAGAGTGAAAATATGCTACTGCAGTACAAGATGGGTTATTACATAAAAATCTTCACTAATAGTATTGATAATTTTTAATTAATAACTTCTATTTTTAATGTATTTTTTATGGACCTACTAGTGTCTTTAATTAGGGTGGTGATTATGAATAAATAGAGGACACATATTGTTGATTTGATCATATATTTTAATTAAGAACATTTTTTGCTTTATTAAAATTTCTAATCAAAGAATTACCCAGCCACAATAGCGAAATGAGATCAGTAAAACCATTTATGCATTCAGTGATCAAGCCTTTCGGATTTACTTCGTCGACCTTATCATGCCAACTGATCTGGGTCAGGTTACTGTACGAAGGCGGCAAGAAGCGTGAAGTATGAAAAAAAGCTAGATGAACAAAAACCACTTAACCTCCAAGAGTCATCTCCCTCTTGAGCAGGTTGAGCGATATGTCCACAGGAACGCTGGGGTTCGTCGTCACGGCCACCGTCTCCCCGTTGGCTGGCATGTAACAGTCTATACCTGCCATTTAAAGAGTTTAGCATTAACCAGGCTGGGAATCCCTTCTGCCCACAGATGTAAAACATCTTCAAAAACAACAAATCAATAAATGAATTACAGATGTTTGAGGCTGTGACTTCAGCAGCACTTACTGAACTCCTGTTCGATCTTCCCCTTGAGAAACTCCATTTTTGCAGCCTCGCCATGCACCAGCAGCATGTTGCGAGGCTCTGCCATGCGAATGAGCTGCATGATGCCCTTTGCATCAGCGTGTGCGCTAAAGGACATGTACTCCACCTGCAGCTTCACGTCCAACTGCAGCAATCCCAGACAGATGTGGATGAAAGAAAAACTGACAATAAGATTAACAGGCTTAATTATTTAGGGCTGTCGCTTATGATTAATTTAGTAATCAATTATTCTGACAATTGAGCGATTAATCGGATAAAAACATCTACACATTCTCCATATTTTTCATTTAACCACTTACACTTGCTGAAATATTAGAAATACAAAAAAAAACAAATCAAATAATTCAGTTTCTTTTTAAATAAGAAAATCATTTTATTGCTTAAAATGCAATACCATAGCGTTCCTTTAGTGTATGTTTGATCATTACATTTTTTTTGATTAACCAAATAGTAATTGGTAGTAAAAGGTGCTTATTTCATTTATTTATTTATTTTATTGAATTCGAATTAGGTGAAGCAAAAACTACAAAATGTTCTTTAGTTCTTCTTAAAATAAAATCCTTTTTGCTTCTCAAAATAAACAGGTGTGTGTTCTTTTTAAAAAAAAATTGCCTTGGGAAGGATCTTATGCTCCACTTTAAGCCTAAAAAGTATTGCTACTGGGGAAGATGAGTTATAAGAAAGATGCATTATAATAATCTGACTCAACATGTTAGTTAGCTGAAAAGAAAAGAAAAAATCTTACCGTTGATCTTCCTTCCATCTCCAGTTTTCGTTGCCCATTTAGGATCTTATGACCAATAGTCCCTTGCACACAATACCCAGGCATGATCACCTTTAAAGAGAGTTTTTTCTTTAATTATCATTCAGTAGTGTCAGTTAAGGAGGATAGGAAACTTCCTAGTGCTACCATATACAAATAAAAATAAGGTCTTTTCATTTTTTTCCAAAACAGATCATTTCAAACTGGTTTACTGAGAACAGGTATCTCCCACCATGATCTAAGTAATGGGACAATTTTCATGTTTTGGTGTGATTAGGAAACAGACGACCATACAGCTGTCCTGCTTTAGAACATCATTACAGAAATCAATGTGCTTAAAATGTGCTTTTAACTATTCTTACTGTTCTACAACTTAAAATTGATACAATTTCATGATTAGGAGGATTACTAGATTTTGCAAGTTCTATTCAAAATACATAAAGAGATATTACCAACACATCTGCAAAAAGAATTTATTAAAAGAAATAGGATTTATAATTTGAGATGATCAAAGGGTTTTAAAAAAAAATAAAATAAAAAAATAAAGTCAGAACAAAACAAATGGAACATTTTCTGTTTACAGAACAAATCTTGTCTGAAGAAACGAAAGACAATAGATCAATTTTATAATAAAATATAATAAGCTGTCAAGGTATAGTGAAGTAGAGTGCTGTATCATTTCAAAGATTTTTTTAATGTTTTCTACATAAGATTTTTTTCTTCCCAACTACTCCTCTTCATTCAAAACTTTTATATATACCAATATATGACAAGTTAATTTTAAACTGTAAATTAATGCTATATAAAATAATTTAACGGCAGCAAATGTATTGCTTATGTCCTGTGAGATGTTGGACGAGAGAAGTGCGTTGTTGTTTGCTACTTGTTCTTCTTAAGGACAAAGCTTCCAAACAGGGGATCATAAAATGTGTGAATGAAGTAAACTTTGTACGAAATCTGGAACAAGGACTTTAGGAACATAAAAAGATTTTCTTTTGCATAAAAGACTCACCATGTTCTTGTCATTACCAGCCCATTTCTTGAATATCTGCAAAGACTGGCCAGCATGCAGCATACCCGGTGTGGCAAACACCACCTGAAAGAACAGGCTTATCTTAAAAGCTTTGCAGCAGTTTGAAATTTTAACATCTAGGGAGAAAAGTCAACTCACCATTGGCCCAGGATTATCTGCATAGGAGCGATCGAAGGCCTTGATGTGTTTAAATTCAAACATGTTTCTCTGCACAAAGGTTTTTCGGATCTTCTGGTTGGTCCATGTTATGAAAAGCTTGTAGTAATGATTGGCTTTCTCCGTCAGCCCAGTGGAAAAGTAGATTGGGGCTTTTAGGTTCATTCTCTCCCTGTGTGGAAAGAGGGAATTAAAGGCAGGCCAATTAGTGAACAGAAAATGTTAATATCATGCAATTATTCTTTCAGGCCTAATAAAATGAATGTATCTTATATAATGGGCTGTCGAGACAGAAGCCTTGCTTCTTTGTGTTGCAGTCAGGAAGTAATTGCTTCATGCTGAGAGGTTTTATTTTATTTAACTGGAATGTCAACAATCATTTGACAGAAAAAAAGCTTTGCATCTGATATCAGTGAACAGGCTGCAATTATCTCCACACATCACTGCCTTTGCTTTCTTATTTTTTTCCTTTGACATAAATGTGTAAAAATGCTGCAAGCTTTGATTCTGATGCTGTGTTTGAAAGTAAACTGTACCAAAATGTTTCCAGCAGGATGCAGAGCTCTTGTGCACGTCCCAGAGCAAAAACTGGAATAAGGACCTGGGGAATTTTAAAGCAGAGATGTCACACAAAGTTCTAATTCAGCAACAAAATACTGAATTAGAATAGATTTAATTTTTTACCTTTCCTCCTCTTTCTATGGTTTCATGAACTTTCTTCAGAAAGTCTCTTTCTCTGCATCTTTTTGAATCACGGATAGTTGTGGCGTATGTCGACTCGGATATTAGGATGTCAGGACGACATTTATCAATCCAAGCAGCGCTAGAAAAAACAAACAATGTTGAAAATGTATTGGGTGCACAATCACTCTAGGCCTTAGCATGTTTTATTTCTACTTACAATACAGAACAAAGTTGTTTTTACCAACAACTATGAACATTATTTCTTTTTACAGTTAGCATCTGGCTGTAAATGCAGCCTCTTTTTCCGTTACAAAAAATATTTCCTGAGCTGCAAATCAGATGACCCACCCCACCCAGGGACGCCATTCTGTTATTACCCAATAGTCAGCTATGCCCTTACCACCCCTCTGACCCAAGCAGACTGACTACTGTCCAGCTCTCCGCCTAACGGGTCCGAGAAGCCCCTAACTCCTGAGTATTACCACAGACGACAATATAGAGGACATTCTATTTAAGCTGGAAGCGAGAATGATGCGTCTAGACTCTACTGTTGGGTCTTGATGTCACCTGTGTAATTAGTTTTAAAGATAACTTTATTTATTGTTACTATTAAACTAAAATCTCCAGCATGGGGAAGTGGGATGAGCTCGACTTTTCTCGACATAATGTATTGATGCGTATTTTGCATCACAACAGTTTCTCTTCCAGGAATAAAAACCTCATTTACCTTCCCTGCGTCTAGCCGTGCTACTATCAATGAGCCTGCAGCTGCCATTCGTGCTCCCGTCATTTGATTGGTGATTATATTTGGTCAACTGGGTCACAGTTTAGAAAATTTCTAACCTTTATAAAGTAAACATACCCAGAATTATTTTTTTATATCAGTCAAAAAAATGTAAGTTAGATGTTGGTTGTTGCACAAGTTTTTTTCTGAGGAAGAATAGATTTTTTTTTAATTACAAATAATCTGTTAGCTGATGTTTTCCATTAACAAAATGAGAAATAATCAACATTTTGACCCTTTGTAGACTATTCTACACATATCAAGGAATACACTGGAAATGCTCTATATAAAACACACCGCCATCTAGCGGTAGGTTATGCAAATGATCCTTAATTTTGCATACAAAATACCCAACTTTAAATGTAATTCATAATGGCAAATATCTACCACTTGTATAGCATCTGTTTTATAACTAAAAACACAATTAATTGTTTTATAAAAAAATAATTCTGTATATTTAGGCTGTAAATGGTTCATTTCAGGACTTGCCTAAAATCCTGCATAGAAGAAATATGTAAAAAAAAAAAAAAAAAAAGGTTATATTCTGCCTTATTGCCAAGGGGAAAAATATTCTGTCTGAGTTCTTGACAGTAAAAACATATTCTGCAGTAACAAATTTGACTTTCTGGCAGAATAAAGTCAATGTGGAATATATTTATTCCCACCACCAAAAAGGCTAAACTTAAGCAATACTTTGTGAATTTGGATCATAACTTTTCATAAAATCCGATAAAATTTGAGGGTCATAAATTCTCACAGAAATTCAACTTTTATTTTTTTCCCTTTTTTATGTTTTTACACTGATATACGAAATGTTGATGTCATTTAAGACTTATTGTAATACTTTAAAACTCTTCTTGCACTACTAGCTCTCTTCTGTTCAGTTTTTTGTTTCCCTTTGCACTGATTGCAACAGCCTGAAGCTCAACAAAAAAGCTCTTGATTTGTTGGGTGTGACGAGACTAGGACCTGTTTGACAGGAAACACTGGCTCTCATAAGCCGATAAGGCAGTGGACCCAACCTTAGGTGTCAAGACTCACGCTCCTGTTTCAGATGTTCACCAGATTTAGGTAAATGGGTCATTAACAGGTTTCTTAAGAACTTGAATCCGGTGTATTGGAGTATGATACATCAACAATGTGCCAACATCAACAGTATGCCCTGATAAACAAAGATGGGGACTAATGTAAGTGCAGAGTATTTTGTCCCAGTACATTACTTTCCTGAGGTAGAGAAACATCTGCACAGAATGACCCTAAAGTTCAGTTTTAAAACTGTCAAGAGAACACCAGCTTGAAAAAATGTGACCTTTAAAAATCCACACATTCAACTAACAATACTATGTTAACACTAAAGAGTCTACAGTACAGTTTAGTTTATTTTAAATATCTCCCTGTTTCAGCTACTTTTTAAGGATAAACTACATCATTGGGATGTCTTAAACTTTTGCAGGTGATGGGTATTAACCCCAAATTTAACTAATGTGGACCAAAATCAATCATGATTGACAAAAGACTTTTTCGATTTAAAAAAATTGTATTAAAAAAATCCTTAAAATAAAATAGGCAAAAACATATGGCTATCCATGCAACATAAAATATTGTGTAATTGTTCTATGATAGTAATAAACTAAAATAAAATACAAAGACATCTGTTAACAGAATTAGACAAATGTCTTTTTGAGAAAAAAATAGTGAGAGTTCTTAGCTTTGATTATTTTAATTAATGCAGTATTTATCAGAGTTGTTTTATGGAAAACTGTGTGGTTCAGATCTTTGGCCAATTCACACCTCAGCTGAAAGAAATGTTCATAGAATGCTTCTGAAAATTAAACACTTAGATTTGCTTGAATTAAGTGTCTTGCTTTCGGCAGCACTGGATAATAAAAAGTAAAAGAAGGGGCACAGGTAAAATTGTTGGTAGAAATGTTTTCATTATTTATTTTATGGGTTTAATAGGGTGATATCTCTCTGCAAGAACAGTCCTTTTAAATCTATGTGAAGTTTTATAATTTGAACTAAGAATTGTGCATCCAAATGGGTAAAATTAGTCAATTTCATTTTCACATAAGAAAATTACATCTAAGTAAGACAATTTAATTAAAAATAAGTTTCCAAAGCTCCCTTTGACACGAGAAAGGCATTCTCCTCTCTCTTCATATCTCCTTCATGCTTTATTTCTGCAGGATTGCGCTGAATTGCAGTAAAGCAACATTTTACAACCACTGGTGAAAAATGGAAAAGGCAACTTACCCTAAATGCCTGTCTGGCGTCATGTTATAGTCTCCCTAAAACAGATAAAGAGATTTCTCTCAGGCTGCAGTCATTACAATCACCCGCTGTGACACAGTGCAAACTTGTTTACACTCACAGTGTAGACCACAGACTCTGATCCCACTTTGATGTGCACCATAGCAGCTCCCAGAACGTGGCCTGCATAGTACGCCTTGATCTCCAGCTCATCATCCACCTGCCAGGAGCACAACAGAAACAGCTTGATTTGCCATCAAACGGGGCAAGCATCTGGCACAGAACAAGATGGGATTAGATAAAGTCATCCAAACGTGTGACATCAGCACGGCACCTGGACAGTTTGGTGGAGGTTCAAAGGAATCACTTTCTTCATGCAGTCCTTGATCATTTGCGAGGTGAAGAAGTTGGTTTCTCCCTTCTTGTCAACGGTGATCTTCCGGAAATCTTCAAGTAAAATGGGACAAATAGCCTTGGTGGGATGGGTCATGTAGATGGGTCCGTCGTAGCCTACCATCTCGCTCATGTAAGGCAGGGCGCCGCAGTGGTCCAGGTGAAAGTGGCTGAGCATCAGAACAGGTGGAACAAGGTGAGCACACAGATTGGTTGTATGAATGTTTTAGGAATAAAGCATTGAAGAAAAACACAACAAACCTGATGATCACGCAGTCTAAGAAGTCTGTCAGACGGCCGTTCTGTGTTATGTAGGAAAAGTCTGGGAAACGCCTCTGGAATAAAAAACAGATTAATTGTCCATATACCATGTACTTCAAGTCTATGTGGACATTTAACTTGACTTAACAACACCCTTCAAAGAAGAAAAAAGAAAAAACTTTGACATACAAAATAACTATTTACAACACTGACCATCAAAAACTACTTATAAAAGCTACATACACAACGTACCTTTTATGAATAAAAGTAAGATATTAATTCATTCAAATAATTTTTACACACCTTTAGCGATGGTACCGCACCAATAAGTGTTTTGAAAGTTTTAAATTAACATATGAAGTTGACCTTGTGTCGCCAAAGGCCTGAACTTTTAATAGATACACACATGTTTTTATATTGTTTAGATTCACTTACATCGTCGTTGTATCCCATGTGCATCCCACAGTCCAGCATGATGTTTTTGCCTCCGATGGACACGAGGATGCAGCTGCGACCGACATCCTGTCCAGCACCTTGGATAGGGAACACAGAAGCTGAGAATCTACAAACACAATTCTGCTTAAAAAAAGTGAGTGAAAATGTTAAAAACAATTATTTTATTATCAATACATATGCACAAAAACAAACAAACAAACAAACAAAAAACGAAGCTTTGCTGGAAGAGAGCGAAACGCTCTGAGTGTTAAATTGAAGATAAATATGTAATATTGACGGAACTAGCTTAGCCTCGGGATAAAAGGCTACAGTACTCACCTAAAGGTGTTACTTTTATTTCAGGCATTTTGTATCATCTGTCCACTGCTGGATTCTGTAGACTAATGAGTAATGCCGCTAAAGTTCTAATAATAGTTTATCTAAACACAGTAAATGAGAAAGAAATGCTTGTTGAAATTTGTGCATGCGTTTCATACAGAAGCAGTAAGCTAGCGGGCTACAACTGAATTTCCGGCAAGTGCTTCCATAATAAAGGCTTTCAAAAATAAAGTCGAGATTTTTCTCACAGTATTCTCCAAAATCGCAATAATTCGAGGAATACTTTAAAACTTCATACCACTTTACAAAAGAGACTTCCTACAAAACGTTGTAACCTAATATAGCACGATTTACTTTTATTTTTAAGTGATTATGTTAAAACAAAACTAATGTAAGTGTGCTTATTCTTACATATTACTTGTAAATGTGTAAATAACATTTAGAACATGTGCGTTGTTTAGCTTGTCGACGAATTTTCAATTACAAAAATAAATCAGGCGTCTTACTTAACATTCCCTGTACTTTTATCTTGAAGGCATTTCTTTCAATTTCCGGGACTTTTCCGGTTCGAGTCTGCGCAGTAGGTATGGACTTAAGAACAGGAATAACTTGCAGAAAAACCACAATGACGAATTTTATTACTATCCCTCTGAGCTTTTCTCACCGGTAATGTGTTCGACATTTGTCTCTCTCCCTTTACACCTGACTCCTCTTAGAAGAATCGGTCGCTGTTAAACAGCATTTTTTTATTTATTTATTTAGTTCGCTTCCTGATAGTGGAAAAAACCCACAATGGTAGATTCGGAGAATCAGAAATTCTGTTTGCAGGAGGTCCTGGAGAGTTTTAAATCGTGTCTATCGCCAGAAAAAGAAATTTACATCGAACACTACGTTTCTGGATGGAGAGGTCTTGTGAAGTAAGTGATTGTTAAATATCTTTGTCGTGTTTTAAACCTCCCTAGTAATGGATTACATTAAAGTAATTGAAAATAGCTGGATATTTTTAAAGAAAAAAGTATTTTAGTAAGGTACAAGGCTTGCGCTAATTAAATTCTAAATTAAAAAGCAGGTTAGGTAAAGTTCAATGTAAATTACAATGACTGGATTCCTGAAGACTAGCCAAACCAACCATTCAGGTCTTGAGTTTTCGAGGTAACGTGCTGTTCAGGTTGGATCACTAACGTGTGACCATGACATTAACAACCTCCTTCTGCTTCTTTTGACACTTTACACAGCCTGCTGGCGAGCTTGAAGCCATATTTTGCACATACGTTTTGTACTTTGTTCCCTGTGTACCTGCTTTTCCTAAGGAGAATTTGTCTCAAGGACGACTTCACTTCTAGTTAATTCATTTGCACTTTGAGTTCCTTATTTGAAAAGTAAACTAGAACCCCTGCTTGAAGTAGGGCTCCACAATCCAGGCGCATCTCAGTAAATTAAATTAGAACAGAAATGACCTCTATTATCCCTGAGTGGGAAAATTCAGGTGTACCAGCAGCAAAGAGGCAGATAAGTTGAAGCATGTAGATTAACAGTAATAAAAATATAATATCAGAAACAAGAAACCAAAATCAGAACCATACAGTGAGTGATTTATACAGCATAAGAAAAAAAAAAACTAGGCAATTAATAAAAACGGCAAACTCTGATTTTAAGAAATGTGCAACTGAGTTGGATTTTTTTTAAACTATATGCATATTTGTGCATAAAACAAAAGCAGACAATCTACAAGAAATGGAAATAACAGTGCAAACAGGGATGTACAAATAATAGCAGGAATGTAAAAACATTGAAATTGCCTAACAGATGCTAGGAGTAATGGCTGACGACACCACTCCTTTTACTGACGGTGCTTTCCAGCTCCACAGTGAAAAGTAAATTTATTTTGTTCTAACTTTATCAAAAATGTGAATCTCGTACATAAAATAGATCATTCCACAAGCAAAGTAATATTTCTGATGTTCATTCTGATAATATTGGTTTATGATGAGCAAACTGAAAAGGGTTTTTAACGCAGAAATGTTATGGTCTACACCACAGGTGTCAAACTCCAATCCTCAAGGGCTGCTGTCCTGCAACTTTTAGATGTGCCTCTGCTGCACCACACCTGAATAGAATAATTAGGTCATTAGCAAGGCTCTGGAGAACTTATCTACACAAGGAGGAGGTAATTAAGCCGTTTCATTCTAATATTTTGTACCTGTGGCGCATCTAAAAACTGCAGGACAGCGGCCCTTGAGGACTGGAGTTTGACACCTCTGGTCTACACTGTCATAGCGTAAAGTACTGACTGGAAAGTTAATAACTATGAGGGTAACCCACAAAAAATTACAAAAAAAAACAACAACCTGTCAACGAGCTGTATCCACTCATTGTAGAAGATAGTTAAGTGGGAGGAAAAACTGTGGTAAAACAAGGTGCACAAGTAGCAAGGATAACTGGCCTTGAGAAGATGGTAAAGATGTCATATCTCTGTTTTTTTTAGCGGTGTTATGTAATATTATGATTGTGGAACTAAAAATTCAGTTTTAGTAAGCCGTAAGCCATATTCATTAGAATTAGCAAACAAGTGCATGAAGCACACAGCTTTGTGTGGAATAAATATATATGTCTTGCATAAGGGAATGTCTGAATCTTAACAGTGCTTCTCAATATGTGTTAGCTTTCTGATAGTTTGACAGAAAGTTATGACCCAATCAGTTGTGACTGATTAATTTTCTTATTCATATATATACATGGGCCTTGAAAAGGAAACACTGGAGGTTAAGCCTGGTAGATTCTTACAACTCTTATCCGATTATGTTTCAGAGCTAGACTCCTGTAAGCACACTGACTGCAGTAAGAAAATATAAAAGTGCTCACAGGGTGTGTATATTTGTCTTGTCAACAGGCTTCTGAACAGCTTGGGGAGCCTCTTCGGTTTCATTTCTAAAGACGCTGTCAGCAAGACCCAGATCCTGATGAACTTCCTGAAGAGTGAGAACGGCCCTCACTACGCCACCGTGCAGTCCATGGTCAAGTTTGAGCTGGACAATAAACTGGTGGACGTGGACAAGAAGGGCATCTACCCTGAGTCGGGTTGCCGCACTCTGCTGAGGCTCCACCGTGCATTGAGGTGGCTTCAGCTCTTCCTGGAACGCCTGCGCACCAGCAAGGAAGACGACAAGACTTCAGTCATGTGCAGGGACGCCTACAACGAGTCCCTGGCCCAGCACCACACATGGCTGATCCGCAAGTCAGCCGGCATGGCTTTCTACGGCCTCCCTGTAAGACCGGCTTTCTTTGAAGTGATGAACGTCGGCACACCTGAGCAGGTTGTGGACGTTCTGGGGAAGGCTGTGCCTCTCCTTTATGAGGTGTACCAGATCACAGAGGAACTTTACCAGAAACACAACCTGCTTGATTTACCATAGAAAGGGAACAAGTGCTAGATTTTATCTGTCTGTAAATTGTTCTTGCTGGAGTGCTGTGGAAACTGCTGCTGCTGTATGATTATCCCAGCATGTGTGCTATATCTATGAGTAATTTTTCACACTGATTGTACTTATGTGCATTACAATTTTAGGTAAAATATTGCATGTTTATCTTGGACTCATTATCATGTAAAGTAAATCGATTATTTTACTGTTACTTATGTGTTCTTTAAATTAAAAAGCAGGAGGTATTTAACTGTGGGCACATTATTCATGAACCAAATAATTAGTCTTTAAAATTATAAATTTCCTAATACCTAATACCAGTAGATAGCCTATCAGTTGTTCTATGTAAATCTAGTTTGATACCATATATAAGCGAAAAACATTGCCAGTAATTTAATTGCTTAATTGTATTGCTAAGCCCATATTAAGAGTTAATACACTGGTCCAAGGGCTGATAGGAATTTAAATCCACAAAAGCGCTGATGATGGGTTTCTTGAATGTAAATTGTGTTATTTTAAACTACATTGTTCGTAACCCTTTTTATTAAATAAACAGTGCAGAATGATGTTTTATCTGACTGCTGCCTCTGCATTCATCTTAACTGGGTCAACATTTTGTTGAAACACCTTTTTCTGCAATTTGCTTGGTACATAAAGCTGGAGATCTGTTTTTGAAAATGACTCGGTCAGAAATTTGAAGTGTTGACACAGATTTTTAATTGGATTTCGGTCTGAACTTTGACTAATGAATTTTAACACATGAATATGCTTTGATTTGAACCAATCCATTGTAGCTCTGGCTGGTTGTATGTTTTGTCAGTCTCCTGCTGAAATATGAATATTTTGTCATCTCTAGCAGGTTTTTAAGGCCAGCGTTGTATTTAGCTCTATTTTGCTATAAAATCTTACACATTTAGTCTGCTCAGACCTTAATTATTTATTCAACGTAGAGAGCAATGCTTTTAAAACAACCAGATTTTATTTTGTTTGCAGAAACAAAGTGTCCTTCTCCGTGTATTTAGTTCTTAATGTTTCTAATAGTTTGAGTTTCATCTGTTCTGTCGCGGTAGGATTAGCTCGTCCGGGGCGATTCTACGAACCCACCCAAGATTGTTCTTCAAAATTAGTTTATGAAATGTTAGCTGCAGTTGCACGTTTCCAACGCCAGGTGTCAATAGAGCTAAGCCGGTTACCATAGTTACCAGATCGCCTGCCGACGCCGATGAAAAGTGAAAGGAACTCCACCAACTACGTGAAAGGTAAACGACCCAGTTGCGCTTCATATACATTTGTGAGTACAATTACTTGTTTTTACAGTAGGTTTTGATTCTTAAAAGGCCTCTCAGTGTGAGTCATCGTGTAAACTAACAGCGTTTTCTTGACACTTTGTAAATCATCAAGTGGAGCAGCTGAGGGAGGTTATCAATGCATTTAGCAAGACCAAAGTCTTCGAAAGGGAGGAGCAGACCCGCCGTTGACAGCTTGCTACATCCAGGTGGTTCACACATCGACCCGAAGCCCCCAAACTATCAACTCAGGGGCAAGCCGGACGGAACCGTCCGCTCCCTGTCCGAGCCTGAGCTTCGGCAGGCCCGGCGGTGGAACAAGGAGGAACTTCGGCACTTGCTCCCGCAGGAGCCTGATGCTGTTCCGAGAGTATCTCTAAATAAGTACAAAGTCCTTCCATCCATACCGACCAGGAAGTCCGAGAAGAGGTCGCAGAAGAACTTGGATGAAATGATGGTACAGCTCAACCTGTCTGGAGAAGTGACCAAAAGCAGGAGACTGGAGCAGGAAGGGACTAATGGGCATCTCAGTGTGGGAGCCTGGTGTGAACCCTCAGAAACAGCACCAACACCTAATTCAGGCAGTTTGCTTCTGGCTGTAAGAGCGCCGTGCGGTCGGAGGTTTGAGCAGTACTTTGACCCCACCGACACCCTGCGGGCGGTGAAAGCCAGCGCAGAGGCTCGGTTTGCTGCCACCTACAGAACGGCTTTCATCGAGACCATGGATGTGCCACGCAGAACCTTTACAGACATGGACATGACCCTGGAGCGGTGTGGCATCCTGAACAGATCAGTGCTGTGCATCTCTCAGAACAGTGACCATTTCCAGCACTATTAAACAAAGCGCTGATGCAAAAATACCATACTTTATTGAGCTAAATCATTAAAGTAATTTTGAATTAACCTGGTGAGCCACGTTTATGAGCAAAAACAACGCACCAATCAGAAATCAGAATAGGTCGATTTGTTCATTGCGTGGTGACCAGCAGGTCAAATACTTTTCTTTTTTTAAACTAACAACCATGTTTGGTCTTTAAACTTTAGCAACGTCCAATAACAGAATTAAATAAAATTTAGTAATATACTGTTGCACTTCAAATTAGAGTATCGGCAATACCTGCTTATTCTCGGAGGTAAATAAATCGTGAACAGGCTACCAGTTGCATAACACGCAATCTAGAGACCAAGGTGTCCAAACGTTTTGCTATGTTGGCCAAAATTATAAATCAAAAGTACTTGTGGGCCAAACAAAACTAAAGTCACAAAGATTGTATTGTTATTTTTAACTGCTTAATAAACTAAGCATGTAATATTTTTTAACAAATATTGTAGAAAAAAAAAGTGTTTTGCACATTTGCCTTATTAAAAAAATGACTATTTTGGGCTCAATTGATACTTCTAATTCAATCTGTACATTTTGCTATACCAACAAAATGTGTTAATTAACCTGAGGTTTGTGGAAGGAAACCAGAAAGGTTTGACCCAAGTTATGCCAAGTCAGTCTTGATACACTACCATCCCAATACTGACCAAAGATGTGTACATTTTTGAATTTGAAGAAAATTCCAAAAACAGTTTGTAAAAATAACTTTGGTAATTCTGACTGATCTAAAATAAGAGATGTCTGGTCAGATTTCAGTTCAGACAGGAAGGAAAAAGAAGTCCTTATTCTCAGTACATGCAAACTTCTGGTTTCAACTGTACAAGAAATCATCCTTGGAATAAGTTTTATGACATCCAAAATGTCAAGGCATTTTAAAGTTAAGCATTTATTTTTGAAAAATCGACACCCTCTTTTGATTTGAAAGTTTCTCTTCAACTCTTTAGTTTTTTCACATCAGCCAATATTTTTTTTAACAATGCTAAGTCTAATTTACTATGAAATTAGTCTTTTCAGAGTGTTGCATGCTATCGTTTCATCAGACCCAAGCTTTTAAGCATTGAGCTGATGAAGCATTAAATCATTAGATAAAGGAAGCAATCAGCTCAAAGTGGGTTGCCTTAATCTATCAAACATGCGTTAAATCAAATGTTTACATTTCTTTTCGCTAAACAGATGCACAAAATGAGCCTTACATGATTGAAACTTTAAAAGCTTTGCATCCACAAGATAAATAAAACCCATTCTATTTGAACTTCAGATGACTGCTGGTCACTCTGACAAATTTATTCAAACAAATTGCAAAAAAAAAGAGATGGATTGTTGTACTTAATACAGGCTTAACATGACTAACTACAGGAAGCTGGAAACAGAGAAGATTATTTTTTTTGGTTTGTTTAAAGCAATAATGCACAGAAATGCATTAAGAAACTGACACTGAAGTCTCCACTGGGCTGAAACAAGTTTTTCAAAAAACTGCAAACATGTCATGCAAAACTATATACACTACATACACATCACAAAAATAACACTGATATTTCACTTAATATAATCAATAACACTGCAAACACACATCTTTTAGCAGCCTGTGGAGACTGTACAACCTCAGTGTTGAAGCAGCTCAAAAGAAAATCTGAACAAAAACAACAAAAAAAAGTACAAGAAACAGTCTTTTATAGCAAGCATTAAAACTAGCAGAAAACAAACCATGTGACACAAAGTAAAAGGTGTCAATTGTTACATATGCAAAGCAGCAGAACATTAAATTGCCATCTTCTCCATTTCCTCAAGATTGCTGGTATCGAGTTTTGTGATTTTCCTGTCTGGGACAAAAGGAAAAACTCAAATTAGGATCTGATGATATGTCATTATACTGAAAAATGTATCAAAACAAAGAAATCTCACTGAAATGCATTTCAATTTGCTTAATGATTTCCATGCTGTTTTCGCTGTCCACCATGTTGACAGCAAATCCTCTTCTGCCGAAACGTCCTGTGCGACCGATCCTGTGCAGGTAGGTCTCGTTGTCGGCGTTCCCTTCCAAATCCACCGGGAGGTCAAAATTCACCACAAGGGACACCTGCTCCACATCAATACCTGCAAACAGATAGAAATATGTGTGAGGGATATTATAAACACCCTTAGCATCACAAAGTTTAAAATTGCAGATCTACTTGCCTCGGGAACACACATTGGTGGTCACAAGCACTTTCTCTCTGCCGTTTTTGAAGCGTTCGATGACAGCGGCTCTCTGTTCCACTGCCATTTCCCCGCTCAGCAGCGCCACCTGGTGGCCCTCCTTTATCAGACTAGAGGCCAGCCAGCCAGCCATCTTCCGAGTCTGAAACAAATTGAGCATGATCAAGGAAATTCACAAAACTTTGAAACAAAGTGGCGTCACTTCAATACCACATTAGCACAGACTTCTGTTCAGTTACTGGACAAATACAGCATACCTCATTTGTGATGGTTTTCCGGATCTTCTTAAGTAGGAGTTAAAATCTCAATATTTATTACATTTTAAGTTTGTGCAGTTTGGTTTCACACTTAAGTATCAAACGAACCAAACCCTTAAAAAAAAAATAAATAAATAAATAAAATCAGTTCCCCCCTTCATCTGTGGTGGCGCTACACCATGAAGTACTGAAGGAAATGGCATGAAAACCTCTGAAGAAGGCACTGTGCGCAACTTCCTCATAAAATGTTAATACAAACGGAGTAGCGTCAAGATTTTAGCAGTCGAAAGGTTTCTCTTTTGTTGTTGGTAAAAGACCACAAGCCTAGACATGTGGATTTGTTTTGGCTTTATTTACCCAGAATGCTTTGCACTATAGACCCCTACCTATTTTTGAGCGGTCTGTGGTCTGTTTGACATTCACGTGCTCACCTCACCTCACTAAAGTTCAATTCAATTGAACCGAGACTTAGGTTTGTCAGTGGAGCAGAGTTTGTTTTTTTGCAATCACATCACAGTTTGATTGCACATTCACACCTTTCCGAACAAACTGGACTTTTTAGGCAAACAAACTAGAATAATAATAATTAAAAAAAAAAACTGGAACAAGAAGCATTCCTTCGCAAATAAACAAAAAAACAAACTTATTTCACATACTAAAAAATAATTTCTAAAGCTTATTTGAAAAATAACTTTCAACTTACATGGCAGAAGATCATTGCCTGTGCAATAGTCAGACACCCGTACAGATTACAGAGCGCTGTGAACTTGTCCTCCTTCTCCCTGCAGAGCACATAGAACTGCTTGATTGTGTCCAGCGTCTCCTCTTCTCGTTTCAGTCGGATTATATTTGGATCGGGAATCACTCGCTCGGCAAACTTCATCACAGAGTCCTCAAATGTTGCAGAGAACAGCAGCATCTGACAGTTTTTGTTGAGCAGCCTTAAAACAGGAAAGGCAGTTATCAGATATGCTTTTTTTTTTTTTTTTTTTTCAACATCAGGTTTTTCAGGAAGAAACCCACCTGTGGATCCGGATGCTCTGGTCCCGATGACCCTGCATGGCGATCATCACATCAGCTTCGTCCAACACAAACATTGTGATCTTCTTTGGGTCAATAAGCTTGTACTTGGTGCACCAGTCAAGGATGGTGCCTGGGGTTCCAATTACAATCTGCTCTTGCAACTTGACACGTCGGTCCACTGGAAAACACAAAGTGTCATGCAGATATAAAACATTACCACCTTGACTCCGAGAACAGCAAACTTGAGTGTGTTAGAAACCTTTCTAACATACTTAACTTCATTCACCCTTTAACAAGACATGTTTCTCGTCAAATAGTTTACATTTTAGCGGGCCTAAGTGATTAGTTTTTAATTCAGTCCCTACTTAAATGTAATTAAGAATGTATACAAATGTTATGTTATATATCATCACCTTCCAAGTTGGAGGGAGGGGAAAGAAAGATTTTTTTCTTTTGCTAAAAAAAATGATACAAGTCATTATTTTTGGAAAGTGACGATACACAAAATTTCCTCTTTTCTTCTATAAATGATGTGATAAAGCAGCTCCTCCATGTTTAGATAACAGATTTAACTGTTTTAGATATATTTATTTGATTTCTTGAATGTTTTGTGATATATATGCAAATATAGTAAGTAAACACAGCCTATTACCTAAAAACAAAAAGGCCATTTCAGGATCTTACTTCTGTTCCCTCGAATGGCGTAGGCCAGTTTCACATTTGGACAGAATTTGCCCATTTGTTCGATCACTTGGCCGATCTGCAACGCGAGCTCGTACGTTGGCGCAACACAAAGACACTAAAAAGAGAGATTTTCAGTCTTTGTTAAAAATTAGACAAACTGGCACTGGAGGCATCGGATGCTCTGAAAGTTTTCTGCTCACCTGAGTCCAGGTATTGTCAGGGTTCACATGACTCAGCATGGCCAGAGAGAAAGCTGCAGTCTTACCAGTGCCAGACTGTGACTGAGCGATCAGGTTCTGATGTCTAGACAGTACGAGAGCATGCATGGAAAGAAGAAATGCTTTACATTTTAAAAGAAAAACAGCAATAACAGAACAAGTATTCACTTAAAGCCAAGATGATGTTACACCAAAACTTAATAGTCTTGATTTAATAGAGCTGCTTAATGCCTTTTTAATATATGCATTTAACTAAAATGACAAAAATAAAGAAGAGGGGGGGAAAAAAGCCAGGGCACTCAAATCTTTTGCTTACACTGGCTCTGGTCAATACATCAATCTGCTTCCACATTTTGCCATTTGGTCCCCATAAACAAATAGTACTAATTTACAGGCAAGTAAATAAAACTACAACAAAACCCTGCAAATGTGTTTTTTCGACTCATATCAATCCTCACAATTGACTCAAAACTGTGTCTGAGTGAGATAGTTTTATACCTGAACACAGGGCTCCCAGAGATGGTTGTACCAAGTTGTACAGTTTTAATCAATAGGGAAGTTCAACTATTCACCCTAAGGAGGGCAGCACTGAGACCAGGGGAGGCAGAACTAAATACATTTACACAAGAACATCAACATTTTAACGGAAGCAAAGATACCTTAACCTATTTAGATATTTTATCAGCAAAAAAGTTGGTTTGCTGGTTAGCTATACTTTAAAGATGAAAGAATAGTGACATGGGGCCGTTGTTAGCTGATCCTGACCTTACTGGGGACCTTTCCATCCTTAAATGAAAGATTTTAAGTGATGTCAGAAAAGTTTTGGTGAACCTTGACATCATATAATTCCTTTACGAAACAGTAGATGGTATTTTCATTGATAAATCAACCAAATTGAACTTCAACTGGAGATTGTACATATAAAAACAATCATATTAAAAAGACAAAATGTTTCCACAATACAGCCCAAGTACAAATATGAACTCACGGTTCCGCCAGCATCAGAGGCAAAGCATTCTCCTGGATCCTAGACGGTCTGTTGAATCCCATGTTGAAGACACCTTGCAACAATTCAGGTTTCCTAACAGTGAAGGCCCTCAGGGTTAGATTTCACAAAATAATCAAATAAGCAGTAAACCGTATGAAAAAAAAAAAAAAGGCTTTCGCCAAAGAGCTCACAGCCTGAGCTCCTGGAAAGTCTTCACGGAGAACAGAGGAGAGTTGGGATCCGCCTGTTGGACCTCAACTTGGTTTCGGTTCTTCACCAGAGAGTGGCGGATCAATTTATTAAGCAAAGACTGTTCGGCCAGGTCAACTTTGTCGCCGTCTCCTTCACCCCCTTCATCTGGGATCTTGTTCTGCACCACATTGGCTGCAGGTGAAAACAGAGACCACCGCGGAAATTTAGCTCTCTTAAACAATTTAAATTTAATGAAGACAAAAAAGATTAAATTACCATTTATATCTTCCTTCACGTTTAATGGACCTCGTATTCTGTTGATCTTTTTGGAGAACTGAAACTGTCAGACATGACCCAAGGCAATTAGCATCAGATAGCTAACACCGTATGCTAATCTGCTAACGAGCAACGAACACGTGTTGTTATATAATGAGACATTTAACTAACCTGAAATGATGGAGTTGTCGCCTCTTGAACGTCCACTGCTAACGCCCACGAGTCTTCAGCCATTTTAGGAAATTATTTTTTTAAAGAAACGAACCTTTCACAAAAGTTTGTTGTCACGTTGCCTTCTTTGAAATAGACTCAACGGTTACTGCTGCCTTCACAATCATTATCATTATAGTAATTTTAAGCTCCGATAAAAATGGGCGTTCAATAAAAGTGTTAAATAGACTCAAAATAAATTATCTACAAATAATAGTTATTTATTAGATTATACAGAGGTGAAATTATTATATATCTTTCTGAAAAAAGGTTTTTATATATAAATTGCTATAACTCGTTCAGTTATTTTCTATTTTTTGCTCTGAATGACTTGATTTAAATATGATTTCAACGTTTTTTTTATTCATTAAAAAATACGTCGAACTCATTTGCTTTTTCAGATTAAAATTGAAACACCCGAAATACTTGTAAAAAGACATATTTACTCACTTTACTTGGAATACCTGAAGGCATCACTTTTTTTTTTTTTTCAAGTTTTGCCCAGCGAATTATTAGGGCGGGAAGTATGAGGCTTCCAAAGATGCAGTCTCCCCCTAGTGGTGCCTGAAAGACATAGCAATTTTCCTCGTAACTCAAAATTCCTACCAAGACTGGATTTGATTAGCAAATTTCCTAGACCCGATCAATAGAAAAGTCTGCATCAAATTAATACTGAATTTGCATTTAGGCAAAATATATTTTTCATGAACAAAACTGGTACACATTAAATATATTTCCCTGTCAATAACTGGAAAGATATTCCAACAATAACAATACCGGTTGTAGTTAGGAGACTACAACTCTCTTTTATTCTTTTATTATCCAGTTCTTTTAATATCCAATAATGCAGAAATTCTAGTGCAACAGCAGCAAATGAAGAGACAGAAGATCAAAGCAATAGGTTCACACAAAGATAAAATATGAAACATATAAAAACAGCACAAAGATAACAATACCATACAGTAAGGGCAACATTTCAAAATAAATACTGTGCAGCATGGCGAGGTTCTAAAGGAAGCAAGAAAAGCTTACAATATATGGAGCGCCATAAATTTTTTCAAGCCAAAACTTGCACTTTCTTTATTTCAGCTCCTACAGATGATGATTTCAATTTTGTTTTATTCACATCTTATGCATTATGTGAACAACTTTAGAGATACTGGCAACAAATTGACTACATTCCCCTCTGTTGTTCCTTTGGTTGTGAGAAAAAGAGACAGTGAGGAAGGGAGAGCAGCACTGAGGCAAGAAAGAGGGGGAGGACAAAAGGGTGAGTTCCATTGGCTGCAGGTTAATCCAATTTAGAGGCGGATGTTGAGTCCCAGCTACCCACCCACACTCACACACACACACACACACACACACACACACACACACACACACACACGCACGCAGAGAGACCATCTCCACATTTACAACAGCACCAAAATGATTTTTCAAACACACATTAATTGTCATGGAAACCTTTGCAGAGCAAAAAAAACAAAAACCAGATGTATCAAACAAAGTGATCACGAAACCCTGTGACAGACAAACGCCCACTTTAGATTTAAAACGCTCCTGCGCGACCGGCTGCCTGTTGATGTTGCATGACAGATGATGTGCGCTGTCTTCCAGCCATCTGCTGCTGGTGTTACACTGCATGACATGCATGTTATTAAAGGGGATATCTGAATTGTTGATAGTGTTAACAAGAGCTTACAACGAGTGGGTGGGGATGGTGCTTTGAGTAGGGTTAGGTGGAGAGGTTGCTTTGGATTCTCTCTCTCTCTTTGAACCTCAAGCTCCTGCATCCTCCTGCAGGATGAAGAGGAGGAGGCAGAGGAAGAAATAAATGAAACAGTTTCTGCAACCACATGTTGCTGGGTTTGACTGAGCCACGGCTGGCTGCTGCAGCAGCATCTACCCTCTCCCCTCCTTGCATTGTGCGTCTGCATGTGTAGTTCCTGCCACCTGTGGCAGCACTCCTATTCCCTCTACGCCACCAAAAGCGAACAAAAAGAAAAAAAAAACAGCAATTGGAGAGGAGAGCAAAGCAGAGGCTGGACGAGGGGAGGATATCTTTCATGATAAGTGGACTTCTGACAGAGACAGATCCACGCTGCACTTGACACAAATGAAAGGTAAGACAATGGGAAACACTTATGCATTCTAATGCTGCTTTGCTTCCGTCTGCCGATTCCTGCTTTAGACATCACTGTCAGTAGTTTTAACTGAAGGAGGAAAAGGGTCAATGGTTGAATCTGTCAGCGGATGTAAACAGGTACGTTGTGCCTCAACAGGTGGTGACACAGCATGCAGCTGTCTGTTCTGACCCAAATGAAGGTTGTTGTCTGGGTTCAGGGTTGATGCCTTCACTGTGTTTTTGGTCAATCTCAGAGGTTGGTAGGGTGAGCCCAGCAGGAGAGAGCCCACTTTTGACTAAACTAAAACTAGAAGATATAAAAGAACAAATATCACTGATCTGAAGCAGTTCAAAACTAAACTTTAGCAAAATAAATAAATAAATAAAACACCTTTTGCACATATGTGGATATAATCAAGTCAAGTTGTGCTTGTTTGCTTAATTTATCCAAGACTTGATTATGTCCTGTCTGGTTCTCAGTATGTGGCTGATTGGACACATGATGGCAGTATTGAGATGACAGAAATCTGTAAGTGCATTAAAATGTCTGTTCCTTACAATAAAAAAATGCACCGGGGGATGATATTATCATAAAGATTAATGTGTTTATTGCTTATTGGCTGTGTCTGTGAATATGAGACCTGACATTACAACCTGTATTTTTTTAAAGTGGTTTTTCTTTTTTTTGTGAGAGGAAATCACCTTGCTGTGTGAGATAAAGTGTGATTAGTCTCACTGTCAGATTAAATGCAGAGTTTGGTGATGCTGCTGGTCAGTATGCAGGTAAGCAGGCGAGCAGAGCTGTCTCTATGGATATTGCTTTCGTCATTACACTTCCCATCAAGCTCGTGCAGAGGGACTCTGGTTGTGCAGCAGACGCAGACCCCATGACAGCAAGATTACTTGTGCAGAAGGCATAAACAATAAACCGGAGCCATATTGCAGCAGCTAATTTTGTTTTAGCAAAATTGGAGAACCGTAAAATAAAATCTCAGACTACAAAAAAACAACAATAGAAAAACTAAACTAATCTAAATTCCCTTAAAAGAAATAATTGATTTTTACACTGTTGTTGACACTGTTAACAATTCATGTAAGAAAAATCTTACTGGCGTATTTATTTTGTATTTTTCTTAAACTTTTTCTTGTACAGACAGGATTTTAGCTTGTGGTTCTTCAAAACAGGAAAGACAAGAGAACATTGTATTCAAGGCAATCACAACATGTTGAACATTATAAAAATTGATCAAATTGCTACACAAACATAGTTACTCACCTACGTCTGCTCAAATCAGATTTAAATAATTTAAATAACTGAAAATGAGATGAACAACCCTGCGTGACAACCATGTATTGCTAAAGCAATGAGCTCCATGAAAGGAAGATTAAAACTAAATCTTTTACTTCAGCTGCAAAGTGTAACATCTCAAACTCAAATATTTTAAAACCATTAAGACCACTTATGAGAGACATGCCATGAAAAAGTCTGTCATCACAATACATCTTTGAGGTTTGTTAACATTTTTAGGATTTTTCTTTGACCAGATGAGGCAAAAGTTGATCTTTTGGCACCAAACAATATAGACGGGTCCCGCATAAAGCAAAGTATTTATATGGAAAATCATCTCTTGCCAAGTATTAAATATGGTAGAGTATTATGACGTTCTTGTGAGCCCTGGGAACTTGATGGGCTGCATGTTGGACATTGCAGATTAAGATTCTGTTCAGTAGCGTTGGGCAATTGATTGATTTTATCGATTAATCAAAGTGGCAGTGAAGAAAGATTAAATTTTTGGCAAATCTGGACTGTGCAGTGCTTGAGCTTCTGTAGTTCAGTGACCATCTTGTTTTACAGATTGTATTTCATTGGATTTTGAATTCATGTTAACTCCAAGAAGGGATGACTGAAATAAAGGTTTTGAAAATATTTGTTCTTACGTAACATTTCTTTTAAAGAAAAGGATGGAACAAAAAGGTAAAAATAGATTTTAAAAAAGTATCGGATTTGGTATGAAAAAAATCTGATATTTTACTTCTTATGCATATTCTATCAGCAAATACAAAATTGTCCTTGAGTATTTTCCCCTTGTGAATAAATGTACTCAAATTAAAGGTTGTATTTGAATCTCTAATGTGTCCCTGGTGTGTGTGTGTGTTTTTCTAGCTTATTCTATTTCAAAAATTTATAAAAAAAAATATTTTAAGTATTATCACAAATTATTACCAAGGATTCCAAGAAGAAGAAACTGCATTTATTAAACAGAATAATCGGGCTTCTTAGCTCTTTAATGTATCGGAACATGTTAGTTTTATCATCTCTGAGATCTGTATTTTACCTGCACATTTCTTGCTGGACAGCAATGGCAATGGCACCTTAAAATCTTTGTTTTTATTACCACGACTTTTATCTTGAATGGTTTTAACACGGGTGTCAACTTACCCCAGACCTCTTAGTTTTACATCACACTGAGGAGGATTACCGAGGCTAGAGAACCAATAAAGAATGCTCCACTGACAGCTTTAGCTGTAATGTTTGAATCTCTAATGTGTCCCTGGTGTGTGTTTGGTCTTATTGCTGCTGGACATCAAAAGTAATAAAAACAAGAAACAAGATCACTTCCTGTGCAGAGTGCTCAATTTGAACAGGAATATATTTGGAGCTCATAAATAATATTGGGAAGATATAGAGGTAGAGTTCTAAACTATAGGAGGTGAAATTGTGCAAAACATGAAGAAAAACATATTTTTACAGTAAAAGACAGTAGAAGCACAATGGATGGAAGTTTTCACTGCTCACTGCCTCAATTTGAAACAGATTAATGTTAAAAAAAAAGCCTACCAGAAACATAAAGGGTGATGAAAACAAACTTCAGTGGTGAACAGAATAAATTGTCAAATTCCCTTTGAAATGAAACGTGTTCTCTGAACAATGATACGATCTGAACTGATCTGTTGTTCAGTTGCAACTTTGCAAACTTTTAATATTTAACCTGAGAGAGAGGATGACAGGTAGATGATGGAAAATACGTATTTTGTCATAAGTGAGCATTGCTGTTGCAATGGATGTTATTCTTGGAAAAGGTGGCAACAGGCTGATTTTTTCAGTTAAGTTCGATGCAGATGTCTTTCCATCTTGGCATTGTGTTGACACACATACTGGCAAATTATTTAAAAATCCCTGCTTTTGTTGATCAGTTAATCAAACAATCAGCTTGACAGTTAAAATGCCAAGTTTTGGTTATGTAAAATGAGATCACAATAATTTTTTTAGAACTTTTTCCTCATATAACTTCAATTTAAATATGCAAACATGACATAATGACATAAAAATCTGTTACATTAAATAAAAAAAGTGTAAGTGTACACAGCCTTCAGCTGGTGTTTTGTTGAAGCATCTTGTAATTTCAGCAGCCAGTCTTCTTTGTCAAGCACCTGTCAGCTTCCCACATCTCCACTCTGTCTTATTTGCCCACGTTGCCTTGGAAAAGTTTTCTAAATTTACCAGAAGGTGAGAACATATCATGTGCACAATTCTCCTTATGTGGCCTTGCAGATTTTCTGTTGGAAAGAATGTGCTGACATTTTCTGTTTTAACTTGATAAATTTATTCTTTTGTTGATTTGGTTGTGTTTGGTGTCAGTGTGATGATGAAAATGAAATATATTAATGTATCTGAATGTTTTGTCTCTAAGCTGGCTGGTATTTGGAACTGGTTATAATTTGATCAACTTTGACAAAAACCTCAGCTTCATCTGAAAAATGTAACTCTTGTCTTAGGCCAGAGGTTCCCAAACTGTGGGGCGCGCCCCCTAGGGGGGCGCCGTGCCATTACAGGGGAGGAGGGTGGGGGGGCGCGAGAAGCTGTCTGGATGGGGAAAATACCCCAAAACAAAACAAAACAAAACAAAAAAACATGAACGCTGTATGCGCTGGGTTTTTAACTTAGAATGGCCAACTCTATGTTATTCCTATGTCAATTTGATACAGTAGAGGCTTCCACACTTCCCATATCTGTCTCCTCTGTCACTTTTATCAGCAGTTAATCCGTTGTTAACATGTCGTAACCTGTTTTCCGAGCCGCCTTTAAACGCAACATGAGCGCTACTACACTCGCTGGGTTTACACCTATCCGGCAGTGAAGGAGACCTGCTGCTGCTGTGCAAAGCTACGCAGGTGTGTTAGAATCATGGCAGCAAACCAGCAAAACACAAAGAACTTTTCACAGTTTTTCCCCCAAACTGACCGACTGAGATGAGTCAAGCTGTTGGATGAAGGTAAAGTTAGCTAAAAGATGACTAGCTAATATCAATACATCACGTTAAGCTTGTTAACAAGTAGCTTGTAGGCTACTGGTGTTGTTGTCTATGTTCAGCTTCGATTAATTTTGCCCTGAAAAAAGTTGACCCCCCCCCCCCCCCACCCACCCCACCACACACACCTTTTCGCATGGAGCG
>NW_015113040.1:42101-50701 GCF_001443285.1 Poecilia latipinna
TTTTTTTTGCGTCTATTTTATTTTCCCCCAAAAAAATTTGCCCCCCCCCCCCCACACACACACACACACACACACTTGTTCGTATGGAGCCGGGGCTGAGTATAACAGGGAGTCTCTAAGAATCCACCCCCCACCCCCTTCGCTCACACATATCGTTCAACCAGACAGCTATTTGTAATCCATAGGGGGCCCCAGAAATAGTTTGGAAACCAATGGGGGGTTCCATGAGAAAAAGTTTGGGAACCACTGTCTTAGGCAATGTTTGGCTCTATCAGCAGAACAGAACAATTCTCTCAAGGTTTTGGCAGATTTAGCATGGCATTTTAACTAACTGGGAATTAGAAGCACCTGACTGGTACTTTCTATCACAAATCCTATGTAAACAGCAAAGGAGAACGTTTCTTTTGTTCTCACTGTGTGAAGTTTTAAAAAAAAAGATCCAACAATTTTCCTATTTTAATCAAATGTACGGATTTGGTTCTGTTTACTTTTCAAAGCAGAATCCTAAAGCCAGCAGGATGCCTGGACTCATTAACAAGGAGAGCCAGTGTGCTCTGCCCCTCAGTGTGTCTGACATCACCTGCTGTGTCAGGGGTTATACTCTGGCTCTGACGGCCTCTATGACCTACGAGAATATTGAGGATCACGCAATTGAGGGTAAGCGAGACGACTGCATGCCACAGACACATTGAAGCAATTCAAACCTCTGAGCATCAGTCTTTTCTTCTTTCTTCCCTGAAGGTATCTTCATATATCCACTGGAAGAAAATTCCATTGTTGTTGGGTTTGAGGCTATGATATCCAGTCAAATTATAACCCTGCAAATAAAAGGCAAGGCAAAACTTGATGATTGTTATCAGGACATCTGCCACACCGCTAACGGGGGTCTCCAGAGCGGCACCGGTAAGGCTGAAGGGACTCAGATCAATATTGTTATATGAGCTCAGTCCTCTGTTTGTGCGGCGTACAGGGGGTTTACTGTGATGAAAGCGCAGAACTGCACAATCGAAGTCTGAGGATCTTTTCCAGCTCTGTAAAGTGTTTATGTTGATCCTAGATCCCTCTCTGTACTGTCTGGTTCAGTGTTTTGCAGCAGGCAAGTCATAATCTAATGAAGCTACTGAGAGACATGGGTATTATTCATACACAATACTGGTGAATGCATTAGCAATGCAGCAGGGAAAATGAATATTACACTGCAAAATCCTTCCTGGTATATCTGTGATGAGGCTTTTGACATGACATTTACAACAGATAAGTCATCCACATGTGCAGTAAAATCAGATAATCTGATAAATTCATTTACATGTAATAAAATATAATGAGAAGATTTGGAAACATGAAGAAAAGTTGGGGAAAATTATATAAAAAGAATTGAAGAAAGGCAAACTTTTGAGTATTTAGAAAGCAATTCTACCTCCCTGAGGAGAAATTAATGTCAGGTGCTTTATTTTTTATTAATAGCCTGTAAAGACATTCCTCTTTTCCATGGAAACACAAATGTATTTCATGGCGACATGAGGAAAAAAGATCTTCACAACCTCAGTTTTGCTAAAAATACTGATGACATTTGTTAAATATATATTTATAAACTTCTGAATGTTCCAGAAGTGGGACAAAAACTATATATTTTCGCAAGATTAGCAACAGTGGAGTCAAGAGGATAATAATAAGAGTCGTTAAGGAGCCAAAAACCTCTTGTAAAGAGTTGTAGAAGAACCTGAACTTAATTTGTACTGTTGCTTAAAAAATAAAAAAACAACCCAAGAAGTAACACACTCAGCTGCAATGCCACCTCTCTGCACCAGACTCCACTGCTGAAGAGAAAACACACTGGAGGTTATTTAAAGTTTGCTGCAGCAACACCAACATTTGGTGGTGTGAAGATTATTTCACACTGAATTTACTGAGATATTATTAATAATGTGAATCTGTTACCATGATTCTGAGGATGAAACAAGGAACATATATAAACAGAATATAGTCTGACAGCTGCTGGAAGGAGGGATCTATGCTGATGCTCCTTTGTGCTCTTAGGATGCAGCAGTCTGTTACTGAGTGACAGATTGCCTTGAGCAAAGCCAAGGAAATGCTCAACTGGTTTCAGAGAAAGAAAATAAAGCAGCTGGGATTTACTACATAATATAATATCATCATCAACATCTTCTGCTATTTAAATACAATCCGTTTTCCCTTTGGCCTCTCACTTTATTGCCAATAACATGAAATACTTTATGCATGGACAATGATTTCCTTGTATGTGAGGATATTTTTGGATGTTACCAAAATCTGATGAATAAGTGTCCTAAATATGTTTACTGAGAAAAATGCTGAAATGCTCAATGCTTATTTTTCTGTCTGTAATTATATGAATATGCTCTGTCATTTCATACTCAAAGAGAATAAGAATGGCAAATATTGGATTAATTTTCAGAGACTGCAAGCACCATTAATAATTCAGCCCTAAAGGGTTTCTAAAAATTCACCCAGCTACTATTTTAAATCCATCATTAGACATATCTTTAAAGATCCATTTGCAGACCAATTAGTTTTTCTGTCTGCAAAACAAAACTGTGCTGTAACAAGGAAGTTGTTTGAAAGCAAAAAAAAAATAACCAAAGAATCCACTATTAAAGTTTACTTTAAAATACATTTACAATGGTTTTTGACACAAAATACTATTTTATCTTTTCTAAACTGGAGCTACAGGGAACATACTGGTGGATGAGGACTTTGAGAGGACTGTGCTAGTGGTTAACCTTGGAATTATCCCCCCAATGGAAACGGTGCACATCCTGGTCAGCACGTCATCTGAGCTCACCACTTTGCCCAGCGGCGGGATCAGGGTCTCATCCCCACCGGTTTGCACTCCTCGGGTACAAAGGACCATCAACGAGGAGCAGGGATTGTCGCCGAACTTCTCCCGAACGTAAGAGATGAAAACCAGATGACAAACCAATGTGTGTTAAGATTACATTCTGTTGAGTTTTAAATCGAGGTTTAACAGTTATTTTCAATAAATCTGATTATGATGAGACTCACATTAAAAGTACTTTTAGATAATAGCAATCTTTAAGATGATATTAAACGTATTTTTCATGAAATCATTTTGGTTTTTTGAACACTTAATATTATAATCTTCTTGAATGTTGTGTTTTCATTCACTGTAAGCAAAAATACATATATATATATCATATTGATAAATAGAAAATCATCAGTACATGTGCAACTAATTGCAACACACTGTAAAAATGCTAAACTTTACCAAGCATTTTTTTTGTCTAATTTCTAGTCCAAATATCTTAGAACACTTGAAATTTGACTCAACTAATTTACAAGTAAATTTTAAGCAAAATATAGAAGTATATTTTAAATTAATAATTCCTTAATATTGATGTTTTAGTTCTACTGGCAGATTATTTTACTTCTAATGTGAGAAAATGTCTTTTTATTGGTGAAATAATCTGCTAGTGGAGCAAGTACTTTTTAAAAATCTACATTATAAAATTGTTTAATTAAAACAAGCTCATATTTCTTGCTGAAAAATTAGTTAATTTTGCCTTATTTCACATGCTAATATGTTAGCCCCAGAAAGTGTATGCACTAAGTGGATTCAGTTGCTGAAATACATAAATTTACCGAAATACATACATTTCAGGTAAGATATTGAACATGACTGTTGTGGCGTGTTAAAGTTCTTGAAAAACATTATCTATATTTTCAGTCGTGAAAGACCCACTTGTGCCTCAAGTCCTCACGATCAGAATCCAAACGCCTCTCCACTGTGGCTGGCAGCGCTGCTGGAGGACGAGGCCATAAACTCCATGGACTATGAATTTAACTTCCAGCTGGAGATTCGAGCTCCATACCTTCTAGCAGGTTAGATGATTTATCTCTTTTGTTTATATGCAATTATTGGAGGCTCTTAACATCTGTAATATAAAAACTCCTACAACATGGTGACACTCTCCGTGTTGCATATGTCTGTGCTTGTATATTTTGTCTAAAATGATCAGTTTGATTTTAGAGGATTCCTCAGTTACTTAAAAGATTTCTGTTTTACACCACTTCTCTGCCTCAGACAGATAGACTTTATCCCCAAGAGAGACATTCATATATCAATGTAACACCAACAGTCATGCAATAATAAAAACACTAAAACTAAAATAAAATAGATGCACCTATCCTAATAAAAATACGCTGTTGAGGACACCAGAATTTTTTCTCGATATTTGCTGAATTTCTCAACTTACTTGGGAGGTTTCTGCATATCTACCATCAGTTTATTTGGAGAAAAAGACATCAGTGATCTCATTTCCTTATCTGAATCATAAGAAACTGTAAGGGAAAGTGTTTGGTGGTGAGCTGCACAAATACAGCTCACTGCCAAACATGCTTTTGCTGCAGTCAGAGACAGTCATGCAAACAAAATTCAAAACCAAGTTGTTGTTTTTTCTGAGCTGATCACTGAGTCTCTGACTTGCAAAGTGAGGAAGTCACAACTTCTCTGTCTCCCACCAACCAGATTAAATTTGCAATTTTCCATGGTGTTTGCTTTAAGGCTGAAATGATTAATTGTGTTGAATCAGTTGAGATAATAATAAACTATTTAAGTAATCAATTAATCATTAACTGGAGTGACTCAAAGGAGGCCATTTGCTCCTTTGAGCAAGAGCAACATATTCAGAACAATATTTAAGCTAAAATCGTACAAAATGTTGCATTTAAGATGCAAAAAAATGTAGATATGTTTTACTCCAAACACCCCGAGTGCCATACTTTTAGCTCCGCCCAGTTCAAATTGTGGAAACAAGTTGACATATTTTTCTTATTGACTATTAATAAAATAATAATAAACAGATCAGTCCAACACTGTACTTATATTAAGTCGAACAGAAAAGGTTGAGCTTTTCGCGTGTTATGAGGATTATTTTTATAGCTGCAGATGCGTCCTTTGATACAAATGATCAAGGAAAGCAACATTATTGCATTTCAAAAAATAAAATATTTATAAGGAATCTCATTATTTATTTGCATCGTTTAATGCATTTTTAATACTGAAAAGGCTTAAATAAAATCACCAGAATTTTCCAATCATCAGAATAATCCAATACTAAAATAATCTTTATTTGCAGCCCTAATTATATCTTCCACAGCTTTTAATTGAAACTGCACAGGTAAGTTTGTTGAGTTGTCGATTGTTAACGCTGCTTCCTCTATGTGTGAATTCCTCTGGAAATGTGTGCCCAGGATGCTGTTAGCGACTGGAGTAATTGCCGGTGTTTCAGAGCCACTTGTTGTTTGCTCTGTGTAGGAGTGGAGAGCCCTTCTCACGCCATCCGAGCTGATGCAGACCCTCTGGCTCGCTCAGCAACCAGCGTCGTCATCACACTGGCTGACAAGTACACTTACGACTGCCCTGTCGAAATACTCATCTACCCCAGCGGTGAGTTTATAACTTAAAACTCAGCTCTGCTCTTAGGCTTTTATTCATTTACAAGTAAAACATTCTGAAATTGGCTCTTAGTTTTTTTTTTTTCTTTTACACAATCAGATCAGCAGCGAGGTGACTCACTTACCTTTCTTAGAGTACCTGTCCAGGAAAAATAAATTGCATGCCAGCAGAGTCCCTCTTCATGGTGTAGGAGTACATTGCCAAGGTTTTTCCTCCTGTGGTGCTCTTTTTTTGTCCCTCAATGCCGTCTTGATCTCCAGGATGTGTGGGCTGGTTGTCTCCCTGAGGCAGGAATGAGCCGTGGACACACTGAGCTGATGGGCCTCTTATGAGCACTTTGTTCACAAGCAGACCTGTGGTCAGTCCGGGACAATCTAATTCACAGCAGACTTGTGCTGCTGTTTCTGCCACAGCATGGAGGTTCAGCTTCAGCCAAGGGATGAAGGAGACAGAGCTGTGCTTCAAACATTCACACATAGCTTTTAGCAACAGCATTGTGTTTCGATTACTGACAATACAGTGCGAAAAGTAAGACCTTAAAATGCATTATTGTTGACAAATATTATGCATATTTCTAGTCCAGGTTTAAATCTCATGATAGTTCTTCTAAAATTAAGAAAAAATGGGAAAGGAGTGGCAAAATTACCTCCACAAGAAATTCTGGCATAAATGCATAACAATATTTACCAAGGCTAATGTAGATGCATCAACATTAATATTTGAGCTGATGAAGTGAAAATTTATACATTTAAAGAAGGAGCAAGTCAGAAGAAACATCATATAAGCGTGAATGTCTAGGAAACCAACACACTGCAAAACCACAAAATCTTACCAAGTATTTTAAGTCGTTTCTTGTGCCATTACCCTACTTGAAATAAAAAAAAAACTAACTTACAAGTAACTTTTCAGCAAGAAGGAGCTACTTTAAAGTTAATAATTCCTCAGTATTGGTGAAAAAGTAATAGCTAATACTTTTTCAGCAATATTAAGAAATTATTGACTTAAAACAGGCTCTTATTTCTTCCTGAGAAGTTACTTGTAAATTAGTTATGCCTTGTTTCAAGTGTGCTAAGATTTTTTGCACAAGAAAATACTAAAATACTTGGTAAGATTTTATGTTTCTGACCAGCATCTTCACTCTGAGCTGCACTGGGATGCATAAACATGTTCCTCTCTCCCAAGTGAATGGCCTAATTGCCTTTGCCTTTGCATTAGCCAGTCAAAGGGGGTCCATCGTCCATTGAGGTGCTGGGCTCATACAATATGGAGGTGTGTGGAAAACAAATATTTCTAATCTTTAATGAACTGAAAGAAATACTAAGTTAGAATTCATTCAAAATGATGAATTTTGAATGAATACAGAATAAAAAAGAAAAATTATAGAAAAGTTTCTGCTTTAAGCTGGTGAATTTTTGGTTTAAGCTTCAACTGAGTGACAGTGTGAAATTTTTATTATTTTAAAACCTGGCAATGATCCAAATGTTATTTTATCCTGATTTGTAAAACCTTATACTTGGAAGAGTGTGCCGACTGCAGCTCTCACTAAATCTTCATCCTTTCCCTTAACAAGAAAGAGAGAAACTTAATCCTTTTTCTCGTTTAGTTTTCTTTTCTTTAGCCACACTGTGATACAATTAATTCCACAATCAGCGTGGGCGTAATTCTGTGCTTTTGGATTACCTCTTTACTCCCCAGTGAAGCTTTCAGTCACAGAAACTGACAGTTTCCATCTTGATGTCTTTGCTCACCGCCGCTGTGCCACATCAGAGCCCCATGTGCCGCACGTTCTTCTCGAGAATGGAGACATGACGCAGGAGGAGTACGACGAGTATCTTCACAGTCGGAGTGATTTCATCAAAGCAACCAAGAAGGACTCCAGCAATCAGAGGAAAGTGAGTGTGTCGCCATCATTAGCTCCCTCTACTTGAACTGATGACAACAATATTATACCCATTTCTTTTCAGAAGGCGTCAACATTAAAGCTAAGAACTGCAGCAGATGTTTTTTAAAAGATGGATTTATGTTATTTTAATTATAGTCTGCAGCAGACTGTAATCCTGATATAATCATGAAACATCTGGGAGTTACTTGTGTAGTTGAATACTATTAAAACTGTAGACATTTTTGGAAGTTTGTAATAAAACAATATAGATAATTCAGTTCATTCAGTGTCTCATAAATGTTATCCCCCTTATCGTCTATGTAAAGTTTCCGTTAAGATTTTATGTTTTGCCTTCCTGAAGCTAATATGATATTTTTCTGAAGTCATCAAATTATGACTTATTTTACATTTGCTGAGGCCTCCATATTCAATTGGCTGAATACAAACGAGCCTTTAAAAATGTTTTATCAATAATTAATTCTCCCTTTCACTGTTAAATTTTAAATGTCTCTGCAAATGCAAATTAGACTGTTATAATTTATTTTGTCAAGAAATTAGACTTTGTTAGGAATTTTTAAAAATAGTTTCTGTGAACTCAGAAAGTCTTTTCTAGTACATTTTCGATTTTTCAAACTCAGAAGTTTCCTTGTTTTTTAGTGGAAATTTACTCATTTTTTTCTATCTGCAATGGCCCTGTTGTATACCACTGTTGATAGGAGTAGTAGCCATTTTGAAACACGAAGTTCGCCTTAAGTTATATCTGGGATCAGTTATAGTTTCTCCCAGTTTCCCTCTGGGAAATCTGCCTTCAGAGCAGTCCAGTTGATTTTAGTACAATGTTTAAGGGACTATCATTATTTCTATTTCTTAAGTGAAATCACCGTCTGAAAACTGCTTTCTGTGTTTAGTCAGGTTATCTTTGTCTGAAAATATATGTGTATTTTGATGATCTGAAGCATTTAGATTTGACAAAGCAAAACCTGGAGAATCCCTGTAATGGGGATAATCCTTCTTGACAGCTTTGTGTTCATCAGTGCCATTGATGGAGGACACACAGGAAAGTGCTCCTCCACTTCCTGAAGTGCCTTGTTTGCTGTCAAGGCTCCTTCAATCAGAAGGGAAGGCTCTTTAGGAAAGAACCCTGAAAGACACAGGAACTTTAACGAAGGATTTTAATCAGAAAGGGACAAGAAGAGCAGATCTAATTTACAGTAACATAAGAAGCTATTGATTTCTTCAGGCATTACATCGATTTATCACTAT